>NC_042985.1:14748572-15029364 GCF_901001165.1 Salmo trutta
TCTAACCCTAACACACAGCCACTCTCCTTTCTCTCTCCTCTAACCCTAACACACAGCCACTCTCCTTCCTCTCTCCTCTAACCCTAACACACAGCCACTCTCCTTCCTCTCTCCTCTAACCCTAACACACAGCCACTCTCCTTCCTCTCTCCTCTAACCCTAACACACAGCCACTCTCCTTCCTCTCTCCTCTAACCCTAACACACAGCCACTCTCATTCCTCTCTCCTCTAACCCTAACACACAGCCACTCTCCTTCCCTCTCCTCTAACCCTAACAACAGCCACTCTCATTCCTCTCTCCTCTAACCCTAACACACAGCCACTTCTTCCTCTTCCTCTAACCCTAACACACAGCCACTCTCATTCCTCTCTCTAACCCTAACACACAGCCACTCTCCTTTCTCTCTCCTCTAACCCTAACACACAGCCACTCTCCTTCCTCTCTCCTCTAACCCTAACACACAGCCACTCTCCTTCCCTCTCCTCTAACCCTAACACACAGCCACTCTCCTTCCTCTCTCCTCTAACCCTAACACACAGCCACTCTCCTTCCTCTCTCCTCTAACCCTAACACACAGCCACTCTCCTTCTCTCTCCTCTAACCCTAACACACAGCCACTCTCCCTCTCTCCTCTAACCCTAACACACAGCCACTCCCCTCTCTCCTCTAACCCTAACACACAGCCACTCTCCTTCCTCTCTCCTCTAACCCTAACACACAGCCACTCTCCTTCCTCTCTCCTCTAACCCACCACAGCCATCTCCTTCCTCTCTCCTCTAACCCTAACACACAGCCACTCTCCTTCCCTCTCCTCTAACCCTAACACAGCCACTCTCCTTTCTCTCCTCTAACCCTAACACACAGCCACTCTCCTTCCTCTCTCCTCTAACCCTAACACACAGCCACTCTCCTTCCTCTCTCTAACCCTAACACACAGCCACTCTCCTTCCTCTCTACTCTAACCCAACACACAGCCACTCTCCTTCCTCTCTCCTCTAACCCTAACACACAGCCACTCTCCTTCCTCTCTCCTCTAACCCTAACACACAGCCACTCTCCTTCCTCTCTCCTCTAACCCTAACACACAGCCACTCTCCTTCCTCTCTCCTCTAACCCTAACACACAGCCACTCTCCTTTCTCTCTCCTCTAACCCTAACACACAGCCACTCTCCTTCCTCTCCTCTAACCCTAACACACAGCCACTCTCCTTCCTCTCTCCTCTAACCCTAACACACAGCCACTCTCCTTCCTCTCTCCTCTAACCCTAACACACAGCCACTCTCCTTCCTCTTCCCTAACCCTAACACACAGCCACTCTCCTCCTCTCTCCTCTAACCCTAACACAGCCACTCTCCTTCCTCTCTCCTCTAACCCTAACACACAGCCACTCTCCTTTCTCTCTCCTCTAACCCTAACACACAGCCACTCTCCTTCCTCTCTCCTCTAACCCTAACACACAGCCACTCTCCTTTCTCTCTCCTCTAACCCTAACACACAGCCACTCTCCTTCCTCTCTCCTCTAACCCTAACACACAGCCACTCTCCTTCCTCTCTCCTCTAACCCTAACACACAGCCACTCTCCTTCCTCTCTCCTCTAACCCTAACACACAGCCACTCTCCTTCCTCTCTCCTCTAACCCTAACACACAGCCACTCTCCTTCCTCTCTCCTCTAACCCTAACACACAGCCACTCTCCTTCCTCTCTCCTCTAACCCTAACACACAGCCACTCTCCTTCCTCTCTCCTCTAACCCTAACACACAGCCACTCTCCTTTCTCTGTCATCGCTTTTTTTCTCTGCATCATGTCTCTCTCTATATCAACCTCTACCCAGTCTTCGTCCTTTCCTTTCCTCTCCCATGTGTGTATGTATGTGAGTGTGTGTGTGGTTCATAGAGGACTTCATTGGCAGGAGATAGAGATGAGTGAATGACACCCCCCCTCCTCATCCTCCTCCTCATCCTCCTCCTTTCCCCTCCATCATGATGGAAAGATAGAGAGAGGAGAGAAGACTCGCGGCGTAGCAACACCTGGTCACGCCTCACAGCACTAGGCCTCTCTGGGACTGCTCTGATAGAAACTCCCCTGGGATTACACACACACACACACACACACACACACACACACACACACACACACACACACACACACACACACACACACAGTCTAACAAGGCCCTTTGTCTATGGCTTGTTTCTCCATCATCATCCATTCAGCTTTAGCACGTTTCAAATACACTCACATCTACAAAACTCATCTACACAACTCATCTACACAACTCATCTGCACAACTCATCTGCACAACTCATCTGCACAACACAGCTGCACAACACAGCTACACAACTCATCTAAACAACTCATCTACACAGCTACACAACACAGCTACACAACACAGCTACACAACACAGCTACACAACTCATTTAAACAACTCATCTACACAACACATCTATAGAAATTACACAATCCTATTAGAACCACATATACACAGCATATCTACTCAACATCATCTACAAAACAGTCACAATCATACACATACAACATACATTATATACAGTTAAAGTCGGAAGTTTACATACACCTTAGCCATATACATTTAAGCTCAGTTTTTCACAATTCCTGACATTTAATCCAAGTAAAAATTCCCTGTTTTAGGTCAGTTAGGATCACCACTTTATTTTAAAGAACGTGAAATGTCAGAATAATAGTAGAGAGAATGATTTATTTCAGCTTGTGTTTCTTTCATCACATTCCCAGTTGGTCAGAAGTTTACATACACTCATTTATTATTTGGTAGCATTGCCTTAAAATTGTTTAACTTGGGTCAAACGTTTTGGGTAGCCTTCCACAAGCTTCCCACAATAAGTTGGGTGAGTCAGGTTTGTAGGCCTCCTTGCTTGCACACGCTTTTTCAGTTCTGCCCACAAATTGGCTATAGGATTGAGGTCAGGGCTTTGTGATGGCCACTCCAATACCTTGACTTTGTTGTCCTTAAGACATTTTGCCACAACTTTGGAAGTATGCTTGGGGTCATTGTCCATTTGGAAGACCCATTTGCGACCAAGCTTTAACTTCCTGACTGATGTCTTGAGATGTTGCTTCAATATATCCACATAATTGTCCTCCTCATGATGCCATCTATTTTGTGAAGCGCACCAGTCCCTCCTGCAGCAAAGCACCCCCACAACATGATGCTGCCACCCCCGTGCTTCACGGTTGGGATGGTGTTCTTCAGCTTGCAAGCCCCTCCCCCCTTTTCCTCTAAACATAACGATGGTCATTATAGCCAAACAGTTCTATTTTTGTTTCATCAGACCAGAGAACATTTCTCCCAAAAAATGTCTTTGTCCCCATGTGCAGTTGTCTGGCTTTTTTATGGCGGTTTTGGAGCAGTGGCTTCTTCCTTGCTGAGCAGCCTTTCAGGTTATGTCAATATAGGACTCGTTTTTCTGTGGATATAGATACTTTTGTACCCATTTCCTCTAGCATCTTCACAAGGTTCTTTGCTGTTGTTCTGGGATTGATTTGCACTTTTCGCACCAAAGTACGTTCATCTCTAGGATACAGAATGCGTCTCCTTCCTGAGCGGAATGACAGCTACGTGGTCCCATGGCGTTTATACTTGCGTACTATTGTTTGTACAGATGAACGTGGTACCTTCATGTGTTTGGAAATTGCTCCCAAGGATGAACCAGACTTATGGAGGTCTACAATTATCTTTCTGAGGTCTTGGCTGATTTCTTTTGATTTTCCCATGATGTCAAGCAAAGAAGCACTGAGTTTGAAGGTAGGCCTTGAAATCCATCCACAGGTACACCTCCAATTGACTCAAATAATGTCAATTAGCCTATCAGAAGCTTTTAAAGCCATGACATAATTTTCTGGGATTTTCCAAGCTGTTTAAAGGCACAGTCAACTTAGTGTATGTAAATTTCTGACTCACTGGAATTGTAATACAGTGAATTCTAAGTGAAATAATCTGTCTATAAACAATTGTTGGAGAAATTACTTGTGTCATGCATAAAGTAGATGTCTTAACCGACTTGCCAAAACTATAGTTTGTAAACAAGACATTTGTGGAGTGGTTGAAAAACGAGTTTTAATGACTCCAAGTGTATGTAAACTTCAGACTTCAACTGTATGTAGATTGATCGATCAACTGATACACAAGATGACAGCATACATCAACACAACATTATTTACAGTGCATTCGGAAAGTATTCAGACCCCTTGACTTTTTTCACATTTTGTTACGTTACAGCCTTATTCTAAAATTGATTAAATTGTTTTTTTCCCTCATCAACCTACACACAATACCCCATAATGACAAAGCACAAACCGTTTTTTAGAATAAAAAAAATTGTGTTTTTCACCACCATCAACAAAACACCAAATTATAGAATGATGTCACGTCCTTCCAATAGAGTTCCAGACACTTGTAGAATCTATGCCAAAGCACATTGAAGCTGTTCTGGACGGCTCTGGTAGCTCAACGCCCTATCTAATAAGACAGTTCCCACTGGACACAGATGTCAATTCAACCTCTATTCCACGTTGGTTCAACATAATTTCATTGATGTGGAAACAATGTTGATTCAACCAGTGTGTGCCCAGTGGGTTTATGTTGGTGTTTCCTTTATTTTGGCAGTTACCCATGTATTCATGGTCAGGCCAAGTATTGATGTGTGTTGTTCTGTCTGAGACTGACTGTATGCTCAGATTATTGTCTCTAAAGGAGAGCGGAGGAGAAACTGGGTCAACTCTTACACTATGGAGTGTTACTTACAACATAAACCTAACAGTAAGACACACACACACACACACACACACACACACACACACACACACACACACACACACACACACACACACACACACACACACACACACACACACACACACACAAAGCACACTCACACCCATCCTCAGGGAGTATTCACATAAAGACTGAAACAAGGAGGTGATTAATATTCTGATCAGTAGTTTGTAAAGTCTTGCAGCCTCAAAGAAGAGAATTTTCTCTATTCTCAAAGTCAATAGCAGTTACCTCTTTGGATACTGAACCCCCAATCACAAATCAGTCTGCCTGAAGTACCTCCTTATGTGGAACTGATTATTAGGCCTGATTAGTTATTGTGTATCCCCAATGGATAGTCCAGGTTGTCATGACGTTGGCCTGTGGGTAAGGTTTATAACCCCCCATAAATACCTTTCTCCCTTCCCCTCTCTCTCTGACCCTACTGAAGGACTTTTGAATAGCCTTTGTTAAATATAGAGAGTCTGGGAACATCAAACAAGTGGGGGGAAAGGAACCATATTTCGGTAATAGAACCAGTTGGAAATATACCAGGTACTTAATGAGTATGGATGTCAGTTCGGTTGTCATCTGAGACATTATGACTGATGATAGGATGACATAAACTGTACCTGGGAAAGTCTACACATTCTAGTTCAGATGGAATTGTTGTGTAATTTAAATGTTTGATATTGAAACTGTTTGTTAGGAGATTAAATGTAATTTTAGCTTCTAAATGAGAGAATTGGGTTTTCATAAGGAAAGAGCCCTGACCAATCAGTGGCCCACCCCTGTGAAGAGACAGGGGCTATAAACAATGAAACACACCCTTCTCCCCTCGCCACTATATAAGTCAGTGACAAAATGTAACCAGCCTGTTCCGGGTACGTGAGGTCTGCAGCCTCTGCATTAAAAGGACTCACATGTCAAGGTCAGAACTAAGCCAACCTCGGCGTGAGCTTTGGTTGCGAATGGTATGAACGTTGAACTCTTATTCACTACAGAAGTGATACTTCCTAGCCGTTGAGTTAGCAGCGGCCGCTGTAGACTTGGGCTAGGAAAGGACGGACGACGTATCCAGTCTAACACACGACGAAGATACTACAACGTATCCATTTTACCACCAGTGACATTCTTCCGAGGACAGGAAGATCTCTGTTGGCCAACACGGCCAGCATCTACGACCAACCTACCGAAGCACAGCTCAAAGTAAGTATTTATTGCATTTTCCTTTTCCAAATGGGCGGTAATTTAAAATGCATACGATACTGTATTTACGATGGCAGAGCTGTTTTCTGGTTCCTCACACTTCCCGCACTTTCATTCAAGCCCAACAAGCCGCCATGCCGGTTTAGCCCACTAGGGCACATTCTCCTATCATTTCCTTGTAACCATATCTGTTTGCTATGCATTTCTGTGAATTACTTAGATTAGTAAATAAATGATTTTAAGACAATTGATGTATGGATGACTCATAGTGAAGACTAGGTTCGTGCAGATAACCAACAATTTACGACGTTTGGAATGAGACTGACCAAGGTAAATAACACATCATTAAAGGAGACTAATCGATCAGATATTATAATATCTGAAAGTTATATCAGGAAAATTACAACTTTGTAATCTGAATATTTTCCTTGGTGCCCCGACCTTCTAGTTAATTACAGTTACACGATTAATCAGTTTAATTGCGTAATAATAATTACAGAGAGTTATTTGATAAACATGTCTTCCGTTTTAATGATGCCAAAAACACGACAAGGTACAACATCTAACCTGCAAGCTCTCTACAGCAGTGTTCTCAAACTTCTCCTCTGGGACCCCCAGACGTTTCTGTCTCACCTGATTCAGCTAATCATGATGATTAGTAAGGTCAAATCAGGTGTGCTAGCTCTGGAATAGATCAAACACATGGAACAGCTGGGGGTCCCTGAAGAGAGGTTTGAGAACCACTGCTCTATAGAACCAACCCACAGGGATCCATACTCTCTATAGAACCAACCCACAGGGATCCATACTCTCTATAGAACCAACCCACAGGGATCCATACTCTCTATAGAACCAACCCACAGGGATCCATACTGTCTATAGAACCAACCCACAGGGATCCATACTCTCTATAGAACCAACCCACAGGGAACCATACTCTCTATAGAACCAACCCACAGGGATCCATACTCTCTATAGAACCAACCCACAGGGAACCATACTCTCTATAGAACCAACCCACAGGGATCCATACTCTCTATAGAACCAACCCACAGGGATCCACACTCTCTATAGAACCAACCCACAGGGATCCACACTCTCCATAGAACCAACCCACAGGGATCCATACTCTCCATAGAACCAACCCACAGGGATCCATACTCTCTATTGAACCAACCCACAGGGATCCATATTGTCTACAGAACCAACACACAGGGATCCATACTCACTATATAACCAACCCACAGGGATCCATACTGTCTATGGAACCAACCCACAGGGATCCATACTGTCTACAGAACCAACCCACAGGGAACCATACCCACTATATAACCAACCCACAGGGATCCATACTGTCTACAGAACCAACCCACAGGGATCCATACTCTCTGTAGAACCAACCCACAGGGATCCATACTGTCTACAGAACCAACCCACAGGGAACCATACTCTCTATACAACCAACCCACAGGGATCCATAGTCTCTGTTAAACCAACCCACAGGAATCCATACTCTCTATAGGAACAACCCACAGGGATCCATACTCTCTATACAACCAACCCACAGGGATCCATAGTCTCTGTTAAACCAACCCACAGGGATCCATACTCTCTATAGAACCAACCCACAGGGATCCATACTCTCTATAGAACCAACACACAGGGACCAATACTCTCTATAGAACCAACCCACAGGGATCCATACTCTCTATAGAACCAACCCACAGGGATCCATACTCTCTATAGAACCAACCCACAGGGGTCCACACTCTCTATAGAACCAACCCACAGAGATCCATAGTCTTTGTTAAACCAACCCACAGGAATCCATACTCTCTATAGAACCAACCCACAGGGATCCATACTCTCTATAGAACCAACCCACAGGGATCCATATTGTCTACAGAACCAACCCACAGGGAACCATACTCACTATATAACCAACCCACAGGGATCCATACTGTCTATAGAACCAACCCACAGGGATCCATACTCTCCATAGAACCAACCCACAGGGATCCATACTCTCTATAGAACCAACCCACAGGGATCCATACTCTCTATAGAACCAACCCACAGGGATCCATACTCTCCATAGAACCAACCCACAGGGATCCATACTCACTATATAACCAACCCACAGGGATCCATACTGTCTATGGAACCAACCCACAGGGATCCATACTCTCTGTAGAACCAACCCACAGGGATCCATACTGTCTACAGAACCAACCCACAGGGAACCATACTCTCCATAGAACCAACCCACAGGGATCCATACTCTCCATAGAACCAACCCACAGGGATCCATACTCACTATATAACCAACCCACAGGGATCCATAATGTCTATGGAACCAACCCACAGGGATCCATACTCTCTGTAGAACCAACCCACAGGGAACCATACTCTCTATACAACCAACCCACAGGGATCCATACTGTCTATAGAACCAACCCAGAGCGGTCCATACTTTCTATAGAAACAACCCACAGGGATCCATACTCTCTATAGAACCAACCCACAGGGATCCATACTCTCTATAGAACCAACCCACAGGGATCCATACTCTCTATAGAACCAACCCACAGGGATCCATACTCTCTATAGAACCAACCCACAGGGATCAATACTCTCTATAGAACCAACCCACAGGGATCAATACTGTCTACAGAACCAACCCACAGGGATCCATACTCTCTATTGAACCAACCCACAGGGATCCATACTCTCTATAGAACCAACCCACAGGGATCCATACTCTCTATAGAACCAACCCACAGGGATCCATACTCTCTATAGAACCAACCCACAGGGATCAATATTCTCTATAGAACCAACCCACAGGGATCCATACTATCTATAGAACCAACCCACGGGGATCCATACTCTCTATAGGACCAACCCAAAGGGATCCATACTCTCTATAGAACCACCAACACACAGGGATCCTTACTCTCTATAGAACCAACCCACAGGGATCATACTCTCTATAGAACGATCCCACGGGGATCCATTCTCTCTATAGAACCAACCCACAGGGAACCATACTCTCTATAGAACCAACCCACAGGGATCCATACTCTCTATAGAACCACCAACCCACAGGGATCCATACTTTCTATAGAACCAACCCACGGGGATCCATACTCTCTATAGAACCAACCCACAGGGATCCATACTCGCCATAGAACCAACCCACAGGGATCCTTACTCTCTATAGAACCAACCCACAGGAATCATACTCTCTATAGAACCAACCCACAGGGAACCATACTCTCTATTGAACCAACCCACAGGGATCCATACCCTCTATTGAACCACCAACCCACAGGGATCAACACTCTCTATAGAACCAACCCACAGGGATCCATACTCTCTACTGAACCAACCCACAGGGATCCATACTCTCTATAGAACCAACCCAAAGGGATCCATACTCTCTACTGAACCAACCCACAGGGATCAACACTCTCTATAGAACCAACCCACAGGGATCCATACTCTCTACTGAACCAACCCACAGGGATCCATACTCTCTGTAGAACCAACCCACAGGGATCCATACTCTCTATAGAACCAACCCACAGGGATCCATACTCTCTATAGAACCGACCCACAGGGATCCATACTCTCTATAGAACCAACCCACAGGGATTCATAGTCTCTGTTAAACCAACCCACAGGGGTCCACACTCTCTGTAGAACCAACCCACAGGGATCTATAGTCTCTGTTAAACCAACCCACAGGAATCCATAATCTCTATAGAACCAACCCACAGGGATCCATACTCTCTATAGAACCAACCCACAGGGATCCATATTGTCTACAGAACCAACCCACAGGGAACAATACTCACTGTATAACCAACCCACAGGGATCCATACTCTCTGTAGAACAAACCCACAGGGATCCATACTGTCTACAGAACCAACCAACAGGGATCCATACTCTCTATAGAACCAACCCTAAGGGATCCATACTCTCTATAGAACCAACGCACAGGGATCCATACTGTCTATAGAACCAACCCACAAGGATCCATACTGTCTATAGAACCAACCCACAGGGATCCATACTCTCTATAGAACCAACCCACAGGGATCAATACTCTCTATAGAACCAACCCACAGGGATCAATACTCTCTATAGAACCAACCCACAGGGATCCATACTCTCTATTGAACAAACCCACAGGGATCCATACTCTCTATAGAACCAACAACACACAGGGATCCTTACTCTCTATAGAACCAACCCACAGGGATCATACTCTCTATAGAACCAACCCACGGGGATCCATTCTCTCTATAGAACCAACCCACAGGGATCCATACTCTCTATAGAACCAACCCACAGGGATCCATACTCTCTATTGAACCACCAACCCACAGGGATCCACACTCTCTACAGAACCAACCCACAGGATCCATACTCTCTATTGAACCAACCCACAGGGATCAATACTCTCTATAGAACCAACCCACAGGGATCCATACTCTCTATAGAACCAACCCACAGGGATCCATAGTCTCTGTTAAACCAACCCACAGGAATCCATACTCTCTATAGAACCAACCCACAGGGATCCATACTCTCTATAGAACCAACCCACAGGGATCCATATTGTCTACAGAACCAACCCACAGGGAACCATACTCACTGTATAAACAACCCACAGGGATCCATACTCTCTGTAAAACCAACCCACAGGGATCCATACTGTCTACAGAACCAACCCACAGGGAACCATACTCACTATATAATTAACCCACAGGGATCCAAACTCTCTGTAGAACCAACCCACAGGGATCCATACTCTCTATAGAACCAACCCACAGGGATCCATACTGTCTACAGAACCAACCCACAGGGAACCATAATCACTATATAACCAACCCACAGGGATCCATTCTCTCCATAGAACCAACCCACAGGGATCCATACTGTCTACAGAACCAACCCACAGGGAACCATACTGTCTACAGAACCAACCCACAGGGATCCATAATCTCTATTGAAACAACCCACAGGGATCCATAATGTCTACAGAACCAACGCACATGGATCCATACTCTCTATACAACCAACCAACAGGGATCCATACTGTCTATAGAACCAACCCACAGGGATCCATACTGTCTATAGAACCAACCCACAGGGATCCAGACTGTCTATAGAACCAACCCACAGGGATCCATACTCTCTATAGAACCAACCCACAGGGATCCATACTGTCTACAGAACCAACCCACAGGGATCAATACTCTCTATAGAACGAACCGACAGGGATCCATACTGTCTATAGAACCAACCCTCAGGGATCCATACTCTCTATAGAACCAACCCACAGGGATCCATACTCTCTATTGAACCACCAACCCACAGGGATCCACGCTCTCCATAGAACCAACCCACAGGGATTCATACATTCTATAGGACCAACCCACAGGGATCCATACTCTCTATAGAACCAACCCACAGGGATTCATACATTCTATAGGACCAACCCACAGGGATCCATACTCTCTATAGGACCAACCCACAGGGATCCATACTCTCTATAGAACCAACCCACAGGGATCCATACTCTCTATAGAACCAACCCACAGGGATCAATACTCTCTATAGAACCAACCCACAGGGATACATACTCTCTATAGAACCAACCCACAGGGATCCATACTCTCTATAGAACCAACCCACAGGGATCCATACTCTCTATAGAACCAACCCACAGGGATCCATACTCTCTATAGAACCAACCCACAGGGATCCATACTCTCTATAGAACCAACCCACAGGGATCCATACTGTCTATAGAACCAACCCACAGGGATCCATACTGTCTATAGAACCAACCCACAGGGATCCATACTCTCTATAGAACCAACCCACAGGGATCCATACTCTCTATAGAACCAACCCACAGGGAACCATACTCTCTATAGAACCAACCCACAGGGATCCATACTCTCTATTGAACCAACCCACAGGGATCAATACTGTCTACAGAACCAACCCACAGGGATCCATACTCTCTTTTGAACCAACCCACAGGGATCCATACTCTCTATAGAACCAACCCACAGGGATCCATACTCTCTATAGAACCAACCCACAGGGATCCATACTCTCTATAGAACCAACCCACAGGGATCCATACTCTCTATAGAACCAACCCACAGGGAACCATACTCTCTATAGAACCAACCCACAGGGATCCATACTCTCTATAGAACCAACCCACAGGGATCCATACTCTCTATAGAACCAACCCACAGGGATCCATACTCTCTATAGAAGCAACCCTCAGGGATCCATACTATCTATAGAACCAACCCACAGGGATCCATACTCTCTATAGGACCAACCCATAGGGATCCATACTCTCTATAGAACCACCAACACACAGGGATCCTTAATCTCTATAGAACCAACCCACAGGGATCATACTCTCTATAGAACCAACACACGGGGATCCATTCTCTCTACAGAACCAACCCACAGGGATCCATACTCTCTATAGAACCAACCCACGGGGATCCATACTCTCTATAGAACCAACCCACAGGGATCCATACTCGCCATAGAACCAACCCACAGGGATCCATACTCTCTATAGAACCAACCCACAGGGATCATACTCTCTATAGAACCAACCCACGGGGATCCATTCTCTCTATAGAACCAACCCACAGGGATCCATACTCTCTATAGAACCAACCCACAGGGATTCATACTCTCTACTGAACCAACCCACAGGGATCCATACTCTCTACTGAACCAACCCACAGGGATCCATACTCTCTATAGAACCAACCCAAAGGGATCCATACTCTCTATAGAACCAACCCACAGGGATCCATACTCTCTATAGAACCAACCCACAGGGATCCATACTCTCTATAGAACCAACCCACAGGGATCCATAGTCTCTGTAGAACCAACCCACAGGGGTCCACACTCTCTATAGAACCAACCCACAGGGATCCATACTCTCTATAGAACCAACCCACAGGGATCCATAGTCTCTGTAGAACCAACCCACAGGGGTCCACACTCTCTATAGAACCAACCCACAGGGGTCCACACTCTCTATAGAACCAACCCACAGGGATTCATAGTCTCTGTTAAACCAACCCACAGGGGTCCACACTCTCTATAGAACCAACCCACAGGGATTCATAGTCTCTGTTAAACCAACCCACAGGGGTCCACACTCTCTGTAGAACCAACCCACAGGGATCTATACTCTCTTTTGAACCAACCCACAGGGATCCATACTCTCTATAGAACCAACCCACAGGGATCCATACTCTCTATAGAACCAACCCACAGGGATCCATACTCTCTATAGAACCAACCCACAGGGATCCATACTCTCTATAGAACCAACCCACAGGGAACCATACTCTCTATAGAACCAACACACAGGGATCCATACTCTCTATAGAACCAACCCACAGGGATCCATACTCTCTATAGAACCAACCCACAGGGATCCATACTCTCTATAGAAGCAACCCTCAGGGATCCATACTATCTATAGAACCAACCCACGGGGACCATACTCTCTATAGGACCAACCCATAGGGATCCATACTCTCTATAGAACCACCAACACACAGGGATCCTTAATCTCTATAGAACCAACCCACAGGGATCATACTCTCTATAGAACCAACACACGGGGATCCATTCTCTCTACAGAACCAACCCACAGGGATCCATACTCTCTGTAGACCCAACCCACAGGGATCCATACTCTCTATAGAACCAACACACAGGGATCCATACTCTCTATAGAACCAACCCACAGGGATCATACTCTCTATAGATCCAACTCACAAGGATCCATACTTTCTATAGAACCAACCTACAGGGATCCATACTCTCTATAGAACCAACCCACGGGGATCCATACTCTCTATAGAACCAACCCACAGGGATCCATACTCGCCATAGAACCAACCCACAGGGATCCATACTCTCTATAGAACCAACCCACAGGGATCATACTCTCTATAGAACCAACCCACGGGGATCCATTCTCTCTATAGAACCAACCCACAGGGATCCATATTGTCTACAGAACCAACTCACAGGGATCCATAGTCTCTGTAGAACCAACCCACAGGGGTCCACACTCTCTATAGAACCAACCCACAGGGATCCATACTCTCTATAGAACCAACCCACAGGGATCCATAGTCTCTGTAGAACCAACCCACAGGGATCCATACTCTCTATAGAACCAACCCAAAGGGATCCATACTCTCTATAGAACCAACCCACAGGGATCCATACTCTCTATAGAACCAACCCACAGGGATCCATACTCTCTATAGAACCAACCCACAGGGATCCATAGTCTCTGTAGAACCAACCCACAGGGGTCCACACTCTCTATAGAACCAACCCACAGGGATCCATACTCTCTATAGAACCAACCCACAGGGATCCATAGTCTCTGTAGAACCAACCCACAGGGGTCCACACTCTCTATAGAACCAACCCACAGGGGTCCACACTCTCTATAGAACCAACCCACAGGGATTCATAGTCTCTGTTAAACCAACCCACAGGGGTCCACACTCTCTATAGAACCAACCCACAGGGATTCATAGTCTCTGTTAAACCAACCCACAGGGGTCCACACTCTCTGTAGAACCAACCCACAGGGATCTATAGTCTCTGTTAAACCAACCCACAGGAATCCATACTCTCTATAGAACCAACCCACAGGGATCCATATTGTCTACAGAACCAACCCACAGGGAACAATACTCATTGTATAACCAACCCACAGGGATCCATACTCTCTGTAGAACCAACCCACATGGATCCATACTGTCTACAGAACCAACCCACAGGGAACCATACTCACTATATAACCAACCCACAGGGATCCATACTCTCTATAGAACCAACCCTAAGGGATCCATACTCTCTATAGAACCAACGCACAGGGATCCATACTGTCTATAGAACCAACCCTAAGGGATCCATACTCTCTATAGAACCAACAGACAGGGATCCATACTCTCTATTGAACAAACCCACAGGGATCCATACTCTCTATAGAACCACCAACACACAGGGATCCTTACTCTCTATAGAACCAACCCACAGGGATCATACTCTCTATAGAACCAACCCACGGGGATCCATTCTCTCTATAGAACCAACCCACAGGGATCCATACTCTCTATAGAACCAACCCACATGGATCCATACTCTCTATAGAACCAACCCAAAGGGATCCATACTCTCTATAGAACCAACCCACAGGGATCCATACTCTCTATAGAACAGACCCACAGGGATCCATACTCTCTATAGAACCAACCCACAGGGATCCATACTCTCTATAGAACCAACCCACAGGGATTCATAGTCTCTGTTAAACCAACCCACAGGGGTCCACACTCTCTATAGAACCAACCCACAGGGATCCATACTCTCTATAGAACCAACCCACAGGGATCCATACTCTCTATAGAACCAACCCACAGGGATTCATAGTCTCTGTTAAACCAACCCACAGGGGTCCACACTCTCTATAGAACCAACCCACAGGGATCCATACTCTCTATAGAACCAACCCACAGGGAACCATACTCTCTATAGAACCAACCCACAGGGATCCATACTCTCTATAGAACCAACCCACAGGGATCCATATTGTCTACAGAACCAACCCACAGGGAACCATACTCACTGTATAACCAACCCACAGGGATCCATACTCTCTGTAGAACCAACCCACAGGGATCCATACTGTCTACAGAACCAACCCACAGGGAACCATACTCACTATATAATTAACCCACAGGGATCCAAACTCTCTGTAGAACCAACCCACAGGGATCCATACTCTCTATAGAACCAACCCACAGGGATCCATACTGTCTACAGAACCAACCCACAGGGAACCATAATCACTATATAACCAACCCACAGGGATCCATTCTCTCCATAGAACCAACCCACAGGGATCCATACTGTCTACAGAACCAACCCACAGGGAACCATACTCACTATATAACCAACCCACAGGGATCCATTCTCTCCATAGAACCAACCCACAGGGAACCATACTGTCTACAGAACCAACCCACAGGGATCCATACTCTCTATTGAAACAACCCACAGGGATCCATACTCTCTATACAACCAACCCACAGGGATCCATACTGTCTATAGAACCAACCCACAGGGATCCATACTGTCTATAGAACCAACCCACAGGGATCCAAACTGTCTATAGAACCAACCCACAGGGATCCATACTCTCTATAGAACCAACCCACAGGGATCCATACTCTCTATAGAACCAACCCACAGGGATCCATACTGTCTACAGAACCAACCCAAAGGGATCAATACTCTCTATAGAACGAACCGACAGGGATCCATACTCTCTATAGAACCAACCCACAGGGATCCATACTCTCCATAGAACCAACCCACAGGGATCCATACTCTCTATAGAACCAACCCACAGGGATCCATACTCTCTATAGGACCAACCCACAGGGATCGATACTCTCTATTGAACCACCAACCCACAGGGATCCATACTCTCCATAGAACCAACCCACAGGGATCCATACTCTCTATAGAACCAACCCACAGGGATCCATACTCTCTATAGAACCAACCCACAGGGATCCATACTCTCTATAGGACCAACCCACAGGGATCCATACTCTCTATAGAACCAACCCACAGGGATCCATACTCTCTATAGAACCAACCCACAGGGATCCATACTCTCTATAGAACCAACCCACAGGGATCCATACTGTCTACAGAACCAACCCACAGGGAACCATACTCACTATATAACCAACCCACAGGGATCCATTCTCTTTGTAGAACCAACCCACAGGGATCCATACTGTCTACAGAACCATCCCACAGGGAACCATACTCAATATATAACCAACCCACAGGGATCCATACTGTCTATAGAACCAACTTACAGGGATCCATACTCGCCATAGAACCAACCCACAGGGATCCATACTCTCTATAGAACCACCAACACACAGGGATCGATATTCTCTATAGAACCAACACACAGGGATCCATACTCTCTACAGAACCAACCCAAGGGGATCCATTCTCTCTATAGAACCAACCCACAGGGATCCATACTCTCTATAGAACCAACCCACAGGGATCCATACTCTCTATAGAACCACCAACACACAGGGATCCATACTCTCTATAGACCCAACACACAGGGATACATACTCTCCATAGAACCAACCCACAGGGATAAATACTCTCCATAGAACCAACCCACAGGGATCCATATTCTCTATAGAACCAACCCACAGGGATCCATACTCTCTACTGAACCACCAACCCACAGGGATCCACACTCTCTATAGAACCAACCCACAGGGATCCATACTCTCTATAGAACCACCAACAGACAGGGATCCATACTCTCTATAGAACCAACCCACAGGGATCAATACTCTCTATAGAACCAACCCACAGGGATCCATACTCTCTATTGAACCAACCCACAGGGATCCATACTCTCTATAGAACCAACCCACAGGGATCAATACTCTCTATAGAACCAACACACAGGGATCCATACTCTCTATTGAACCAACCCACAGGGATCCATACTCTCTATAGAACCAACCCACAGGGATCCATACTCTCTATAGAACCAACCCACAGGGATCCATACTCTCTATAGAACCAACCCACAGGGATCCATAGTCTCTGTTAAACCAACCCACAGGAATCCATACTCTCTATAGAACCAACCCACAGGGATCCATACTCTCTATAGAACCAACCCACAGGGATCCATATTGTCTACAGAACCAACCCACAGGGAACCATACTCACTGTATAACCAACCCACAGGGATCCATACTCTCTGTAGAACCAACCCACAGGGATCCATACTGTCTACAGAACCAACCCACAGGGAACCATACTCACTATATAATTAACCCACAGGGATCCAAACTCTCTGTAGAACCAACCCACAGAGATCCATACTCTCTATAGAACCAACCCACAGGGATCAATAATGTCTACAGAACCAACCCACAGGGAACCATAATCACTATATAACCAACCCACAGGGATCCATTCTCTCCATAGAACCA
Organism: Salmo trutta; assembly: GCF_901001165.1. NCBI lineage: Eukaryota > Metazoa > Chordata > Actinopteri > Salmoniformes > Salmonidae > Salmo > Salmo trutta. The sequence continues at coordinate 14,766,728 of NC_042985.1, forward strand.
ACCCACAGGGATCCATACTGTCTACAGAACCAACCCACAGGGATCCATACTCTCTATTGAAACAACCCACAGGGATCCATAATGTCTACAGAACCAACGCACATGGATCCATACTCTCTATACAACCAACCCACAGGGATCCATACTGTCTATAGAACCAACCCAGAGCGGTCCATTCTTTCTATAGAACCAACCCACAGGGATCCATACTCTCTATAGAACCAACCCACAGGGATCCATACTGTCTATAGAACCAACCCACAGGGATCCAAACTGTATATAGAAACAACCCACAGGGATCCATACTCTCTATAGAACCAACCCACAGGGATCCATACTCTCTATAGAACCAACCCACAGGGATCCATACTCTCTATAGAACCAACCCACAGGGATCCATACTGTCTACAGAACCAACCCACAGGGATCAAAACTCCCTATAGAACGAACCGACAGGGATCCATACTCTCTATTGAACCAACCCACAGGGATCCATAATCTCTATAGAACCAACCCACAGGGATCCATACTCTCCATACTCTCCATAGAACCAACCCACAGGGATCCATACTCTCTATAGAACCAACCCTCAGGGATCCATACTCTCTATAGAACCAACCCACAGGGATCCATACTCTCTATAGGACCAACCCACAGGGATCCATACTCTCTATTGAACCACCAACCCACAGGGATCCACGCTCTCCATAGAACCAACCCACAGGGATCCATACTCTCCATAGAACCAACCCACAAGGATCCAAACTCTCTATAGAACCAACCCACAGGGATCCATAATCTCTATACGACCAACCCACAGGGATCCATACTCTCTATAGAACCAACCCACAGGGATCCATACTCTCTATAGAACCAACCCACAGTGATCCATACACTCTATAGGACCAACCCACAGGGATCCTTACTCTCCATAGAACCAACCCACAGGGATCCATACTCTCTATAGAACCAACCCACAGTGATCCATACACTCTATAGGACCAACCCACAGGGATCCATACTCTCTACAGGACCAACCCACAGGGATCCATACTCACTATATAACTAACCCACAGGGATCCATACTCTCTGTAGAACCAACCCACAAGGATCCATACTGTCTACAGAACCAACCCACAGGGAACCATACTCACTATATAACCAACCCACAGCGATCCATACTGTCTATAGAACCAACTTACAGGGATCCATACTCGCCATAGAACCAACCCACAGGGATCCATACTCTCTATAGAACCACCAACCCACAGGGATCCATACTCTCTACAGAACCAAACCAAGGGGATCCATTCTCTCTATAGAACCAACCCACAGGGATCCATACTCTCTATAGAACCAACCCACAGGGATCCATACTCTCTATAGAACCACCAACACACAGGGATCCATACTCTCTATAGACCCAACACACAGGGATACATACTCTCCATAGAACCAACCCACAGGGATCCATACTCTCCATAGAACCAACCCACAGGGATCCATACTCTCTATAGAACCAACCCACAGGGATCCATACTCTCTGTAGGACCAACCCACAGGGATCCATACTCTCTACTGAACCACCAACCCACAGGGATCCACACTCTCCATAGAACCAACCCACAGGGATCCATACTCTCTATAGAACCACCAACAGACAGGGATCCATACTCTCTATAGAACCAACCCACAGGGATCAATACTCTCTATAGAACCAACCCACAGGGATCCATACTCTCTATTGAACCAACCCACAGGGATCCATACTCTCTATAGAACCAACCCACAGGGATCAATACTCTCTATAGAACCAACACACAGGGATCCATACTCTCTATTGAACCAACCCACAGGGATCCATACTCTCTATAGAACCAACCCACAGGGATCCATACTCTCTATAGAACCAACCCACAGGGATCCATACTCTCTATAGAACCAACCCACAGGGATCCACACTCTCTATAGAACCAACCCACAGGGATCCATAGTCTCTGTTAAACCAACCCACAGGGGTCCACACTCTCTATAGAACCAACCCACAGGGATCCATAGTCTCTGTTAAACCAACCCACAGGAATCCATACTCTCTATAGAACCAACCCACAGGGATCCATACTCTCTATAGAACCAACCCACAGGAATCCATATTATCTACAGAACCAACCCACAGGGAACCATACTCACTATATAACCAACCCACAGGGATCCATACTCTCTGTAGAACCAACCCACAGGGATCCATACTCGCTATATAACCAACCCACAGGGATCCAAACTCTCTGTAGAACTAACCCACAGGGATCCATACTCTCTATAGAACCAACCCACAAGGATCCATACTGTCTACAGAACCAACCCACAGGGAACCATACTCACTATTGAACCAACCCACAGGGATCCATACTCTCTATGGAACCAACCCTAAGGGATCCATACTCTCTATAGAACCAACCCACAGGGATCCATACTGTCTATAGAACCAACCCACAGGGATACATACTGTCTATAGAACAAACCCACAGGGATCCATACTCTCTATAGAACCAACCCACAGGGATCCATACACTCTATAGAACCAACCAACAGGGATCCATACTCTCTATAGAACCAACCCACAGGGATCCATACTGTCTATAGAGCCAACCCACAGGGATCCATACTCGCCATAGAACCAACCCACAGGGATCCATAATCTCTATAGAACCACCAACACACAGGGATCCATACTCTCTATAGAACCAACCCACAGGGATCCATACTCTCTGTAGAACCAACCCACGGGGATCCATACTCTCTATAGAACCAACCCACAAGGATCCATACTGTCTACAGAACCAACCCACAGGGATCCATACTGTCTACAGAACCAACCCTCAGGGATCCATACTCTCCATAGAACCAACCCACAGGGATCCATACTGTCTATAGAACCAACCCACAGGGATCCATACTCTCTATTGAACCAACCCACAGGGATCCATACTCTCCATAGAACCAACCCACAGGGATCCATACTCTCTATTGAACCAACCCACAGGGATCCATACTCTCCATAGAACCAACCCACAGGGATCCATACTCTCTATAGAACCAACCCACATGGATCCATACTCTCTATAGAACCACCAACCCTAAGGGATCCATACTCTCTATAGAACCAACAGACAGGGATCCATACTCTCTATTGAACAAACCCACAGGGATCCATACTCTCTATAGAACCACCAACACACAGGGATCCTTACTCTCTATAGAACCAACCCACAGGGATCATACTCTCTATAGAACCAACCCACGGGGATCCATTCTCTCTATAGAACCAACCCACAGGGATCCATACTCTCTATAGAACCAACCCACATGGATCCATACTCTCTATAGAACCAACCCAAAGGGATCCATACTCTCTATAGAACCAACCCACAGGGATCCCTACTCTCTATAGAACAGACCCACAGGGATCCATACTCTCTATAGAACCAACCCACAGGGATCCATACTCTCTATAGAACCAACCCACAGGGATTCATAGTCTCTGTTAAACCAACCCACAGGGGTCCACACTCTCTATAGAACCAACCCACAGGGATCCATACTCTCTATAGAACCAACCCACAGGGATCCATACTCTCTATAGAACCAACCCACAGGGATTCATAGTCTCTGTTAAACCAACCCACAGGGGTCCACACTCTCTATAGAACCAACCCACAGGGATCCATACTCTCTATAGAACCAACCCACAGGGAACCATACTCTCTATAGAACCAACCCACAGGGATCCATACTCTCTATAGAACCAACCCACAGGGATCCATATTGTCTACAGAACCAACCCACAGGGAACCATACTCACTGTATAACCAACCCACAGGGATCCATACTCTCTGTAGAACCAACCCACAGGGATCCATACTGTCTACAGAACCAACCCACAGGGAACCATACTCACTATATAATTAACCCACAGGGATCCAAACTCTCTGTAGAACCAACCCACAGGGATCCATACTCTCTATAGAACCAACCCACAGGGATCCATACTGTCTACAGAACCAACCCACAGGGAACCATAATCACTATATAACCAACCCACAGGGATCCATTCTCTCCATAGAACCAACCCACAGGGATCCATACTGTCTACAGAACCAACCCACAGGGAACCATACTCACTATATAACCAACCCACAGGGATCCATTCTCTCCATAGAACCAACCCACAGGGAACCATACTGTCTACAGAACCAACCCACAGGGATCCATACTCTCTATTGAAACAACCCACAGGGATCCATACTCTCTATACAACCAACCCACAGGGATCCATACTGTCTATAGAACCAACCCACAGGGATCCATACTGTCTATAGAACCAACCCACAGGGATCCAAACTGTCTATAGAACCAACCCACAGGGATCCATACTCTCTATAGAACCAACCCACAGGGATCCATACTCTCTATAGAACCAACCCACAGGGATCCATACTGTCTACAGAACCAACCCAAAGGGATCAATACTCTCTATAGAACGAACCGACAGGGATCCATACTCTCTATAGAACCAACCCACAGGGATCCATACTCTCCATAGAACCAACCCACAGGGATCCATACTCTCTATAGAACCAACCCACAGGGATCCATACTCTCTATAGGACCAACCCACAGGGATCGATACTCTCTATTGAACCACCAACCCACAGGGATCCATACTCTCCATAGAACCAACCCACAGGGATCCATACTCTCTATAGAACCAACCCACAGGGATCCATACTCTCTATAGAACCAACCCACAGGGATCCATACTCTCTATAGGACCAACCCACAGGGATCCATACTCTCTATAGAACCAACCCACAGGGATCCATACTCTCTATAGAACCAACCCACAGGGATCCATACTCTCTATAGAACCAACCCACAGGGATCCATACTGTCTACAGAACCAACCCACAGGGAACCATACTCACTATATAACCAACCCACAGGGATCCATTCTCTTTGTAGAACCAACCCACAGGGATCCATACTGTCTACAGAACCATCCCACAGGGAACCATACTCAATATATAACCAACCCACAGGGATCCATACTGTCTATAGAACCAACTTACAGGGATCCATACTCGCCATAGAACCAACCCACAGGGATCCATACTCTCTATAGAACCACCAACACACAGGGATCGATATTCTCTATAGAACCAACACACAGGGATCCATACTCTCTACAGAACCAACCCAAGGGGATCCATTCTCTCTATAGAACCAACCCACAGGGATCCATACTCTCTATAGAACCAACCCACAGGGATCCATACTCTCTATAGAACCACCAACACACAGGGATCCATACTCTCTATAGACCCAACACACAGGGATACATACTCTCCATAGAACCAACCCACAGGGATAAATACTCTCCATAGAACCAACCCACAGGGATCCATATTCTCTATAGAACCAACCCACAGGGATCCATACTCTCTACTGAACCACCAACCCACAGGGATCCACACTCTCTATAGAACCAACCCACAGGGATCCATACTCTCTATAGAACCACCAACAGACAGGGATCCATACTCTCTATAGAACCAACCCACAGGGATCAATACTCTCTATAGAACCAACCCACAGGGATCCATACTCTCTATTGAACCAACCCACAGGGATCCATACTCTCTATAGAACCAACCCACAGGGATCAATACTCTCTATAGAACCAACACACAGGGATCCATACTCTCTATTGAACCAACCCACAGGGATCCATACTCTCTATAGAACCAACCCACAGGGATCCATACTCTCTATAGAACCAACCCACAGGGATCCATACTCTCTATAGAACCAACCCACAGGGATCCATACTCTCTATAGAACCAACCCACAGGGATCCATAGTCTCTGTTAAACCAACCCACAGGAATCCATACTCTCTATAGAACCAACCCACAGGGATCCATACTCTCTATAGAACCAACCCACAGGGATCCATATTGTCTACAGAACCAACCCACAGGGAACCATACTCACTGTATAACCAACCCACAGGGATCCATACTCTCTGTAGAACCAACCCACAGGGATCCATACTGTCTACAGAACCAACCCACAGGGAACCATACTCACTATATAATTAACCCACAGGGATCCAAACTCTCTGTAGAACCAACCCACAGAGATCCATACTCTCTATAGAACCAACCCACAGGGATCCATAATGTCTACAGAACCAACCCACAGGGAACCATAATCACTATATAACCAACCCACAGGGATCCATTCTCTCCATAGAACCAACCCACAGGGATCCATACTGTCTACAGAACCAACCCACAGGGATCCATACTCTCTATTGAAACAACCCACAGGGATCCATAATGTCTACAGAACCAACGCACATGGATCCATACTCTCTATACAACCAACCCACAGGGATCCATACTGTCTATAGAACCAACCCAGAGCGGTCCATACTTTCTATAGAACCAACCCACAGGGATCCATACTCTCTATAGAACCAACCCACAGGGATCCATACTGTCTATAGAACCAACCCACAGGGATCCAAACTGTATATAGAAACAACCCACAGGGATCCATACTCTCTATAGAACCAACCCACAGGGATCCATACTCTCTATAGAACCAACCCACAGGGATCCATACTCTCTATAGAACCAACCCACAGGGATCCATACTGTCTACAGAACCAACCCACAGGGATCAAAACTCCCTATAGAACGAACCGACAGGGATCCATACTCTCTATTGAACCAACCCACAGGGATCCATAATCTCTATAGAACCAACCCACAGGGATCCATACTCTCCATACTCTCCATAGAACCAACCCACAGGGATCCATACTCTCTATAGAACCAACCCACAGGGATCCATACTCTCTATAGAACCAACCCACAGGGATCCATACTCTCTATTGAACCACCAACCCTCAGGGATCCATACTCTCTATAGGACCAACCCACAGGGATCCATACTCTCTATTGAACCACCAACCCACAGGGATCCACGCTCTCCATAGAACCAACCCACAGGGATCCATACTCTCCATAGAACCAACCCACAAGGATCCATACTCTCTATAGAACCAACCCACAGGGATCCATAATCTCTATAGGACCAACCCACAGGGATCCATACTCTCTATAGAACCAACCCACAGGGATCCATACTCTCTATAGAACCAACCCACAGTCATCCATACACTCTATAGGACCAACCCACAGGGATCCATACTCTCCATAGAACCAACCCACAGGGATCCATACTCTCTATAGAACCAACCCACAGTGATCCATACACTCTATAGGACCAACCCACAGGGATCCATACTCTCTACAGGACCAACCCACAGGGATCCATACTCACTATATAACTAACCCACAGGGATCCATACTCTCTGTAGAACCAACCCACAGGGATCCATACTGTCTACAGAACCAACCCAAAGGGAACCATACTCACTATATAACCAACCCACAGCGATCCATACTGTCTATAGAACCAACTTACAGGGATCCATACTCGCCATAGAACCAACCCACAGGGATCCATACTCTCTATAGAACCACCAACCCACAGGGATCCATACTCTCTACAGAACCAAACCAAGGGGATCCATTCTCTCTATAGAACCAACCCACAGGGATCCATACTCTCTATAGAACCAACCCACAGGGATCCATACTCTCTATAGAACCACCAACACACAGGGATCCATACTCTCTATAGACCCAACACACAGGGATACATACTCTCCATAGAACCAACCCACAGGGATCCATACTCTCCATAGAACCAACCCACAGGGATCCATACTCTCTATAGAACCAACCCACAGGGATCCATACTCTCTGTAGGACCAACCCACAGGGATCCATACTCTCTACTGAACCACCAACCCACAGGGATCCACACTCTCCATAGAACCAACCCACAGGGATCCATACTCTCTATAGAACCACCAACAGACAGGGATCCATACTCTCTATAGAACCAACCCACAGGGATCAATACTCTCTATAGAACCAACCCACAGGGATCCATACTCTCTATTGAACCAACCCACAGGGATCCATACTCTCTATAGAACCAACCCACAGGGATCAATACTCTCTATAGAACCAACACACAGGGATCCATACTCTCTATTGAACCAACCCACAGGGATCCATACTCTCTATAGAACCAACCCACAGGGATCCATACTCTCTATAGAACCAACCCACAGGGATCCATACTCTCTATAGAACCAACCCACAGGGATCCACACTCTCTATAGAACCAACCCACAGGGATCCATAGTCTCTGTTAAACCAACCCACAGGGGTCCACACTCTCTATAGAACCAACCCACAGGGATCCATAGTCTCTGTTAAACCAACCCACAGGAATCCATACTCTCTATAGAACCAACCCACAGGGATCCATACTCTCTATAGAACCAACCCACAGGAATCCATATTATCTACAGAACCAACCCACAGGGAACCATACTCACTATATAACCAACCCACAGGGATCCATACTCTCTGTAGAACCAACCCACAGGGATCCATACTCGCTATATAACCAACCCACAGGGATCCAAACTCTCTGTAGAACTAACCCACAGGGATCCATACTCTCTATAGAACCAACCCACAAGGATCCATACTGTCTACAGAACCAACCCACAGGGAACCATACTCACTATTGAACCAACCCACAGGGATCCATACTCTCTATGGAACCAACCCTAAGGGATCCATACTCTCTATAGAACCAACCCACAGGGATCCATACTGTCTATAGAACCAACCCACAGGGATACATACTGTCTATAGAACAAACCCACAGGGATCCATACTCTCTATAGAACCAACCCACAGGGATCCATACACTCTATAGAACCAACCAACAGGGATCCATACTCTCTATAGAACCAACCCACAGGGATCCATACTGTCTATAGAGCCAACCCACAGGGATCCATACTCGCCATAGAACCAACCCACAGGGATCCATAATCTCTATAGAACCACCAACACACAGGGATCCATACTCTCTATAGAACCAACCCACAGGGATCCATACTCTCTGTAGAACCAACCCACGGGGATCCATACTCTCTATAGAACCAACCCACAAGGATCCATACTGTCTACAGAACCAACCCACAGGGATCCATACTGTCTACAGAACCAACCCTCAGGGATCCATACTCTCCATAGAACCAACCCACAGGGATCCATACTGTCTATAGAACCAACCCACAGGGATCCATACTCTCTATTGAACCAACCCACAGGGATCCATACTCTCCATAGAACCAACCCACAGGGATCCATACTCTCTATTGAACCAACCCACAGGGATCCATACTCTCCATAGAACCAACCCACAGGGATCCATACTCTCTATAGAACCAACCCACATGGATCCATACTCTCTATAGAACCACCAACACACAGGGATCCATACTCTCTATAGAACCAACCCACAGGGATCCATACTCTCTATAGAACCAACAAACAGGGATCCATACTGTCTATAGAACCAACCCACAGGGATCCATACTGTCTATAGAACCAACCCACAGGGATCAATACTCTCTATTGAACCAACCCACAGGGATCCATACTCTCTATAGAACCAACCCACAGGGATCCATACTGTCTATAGAACCAACCCACAGGGATCCATGCTGTGTATAGAACCAACCCACATGGATTCCTACTCTCTATTGAACCAACCCACAGGGATTCCTACTCTCTATAGAACCAACCCACAGGGATTCCTACTCTCTATAGAACCAACCCACAGGGATCCATACTGTCTATAGAACCAACCCACAGGGATCCATGCCAGGCTCTCCATAGAACGAAACCATTACAATCACAAGATCATGTTTCTCCACACATTTCTTGCACCAAAGTGTCATCTTCGGTACCAAGAAACTAGTGTGTAACTTTAGGAGCAACAGTTGATTATCAGGCCACAGGAAGATGATGTCACAGCACCAAGACAACAACTAGCAGCTAATGAATTACTCCTACACTTCCCGGAAGGGGAAACATTGTGTTATTTTAAATAAGGCCATGCACAGACCAGTGGCGGTTGGTGAGCATGGCCTTATTTCTATTACAGCATTACAGTCTTTCATATTCCATTCACCCATCTCACTGTAACATCGATGCCCATAGTCGTGGAGATGGATGGATATAAATTCGTAGACACAATGATATGATAGCACAGACTCTGTGTTATAGATTTACATCCATCCATCTCCATGACTATGTCTGTTGGGAAATGTAAATATTGGTGACCAACATCAAAGAAAGTTTTGTAACTTAGGTGTAATTCCTGCAAAAAAATGTATACCTATCAATTGGAAAGCATCATACTCACAGTCAATAACGAACTGGAGGCCTGAACTACGTAGTTACATTCTATTCCATTCTGTGTTTAATAAAATGAAGCAAAACCAAAAAGACGTTTGATAAAATCTGCAAACCTTACATTGACCATCTTGAGGAGTGGGACATTTCCCAAGAGACATAGTTATGTTTGAATTTGGTATATGTGTATTGAAAGGGAGGCTACTGTGTGGTTTTGTGCATTCATGGACAGGTGTGGGCATGTTGTGACGTGTGTCAGGTGTTTCTGTTTGTTGTTTCTGTTTTATGTGTTTATAAATAAAATGTAAAAAAGAAGGGAAGAATATTATGTAACACTACTTGACACTCTGCATCATAACCCGTTAGGACACAGTCATAACCATGTCATAATATGTCATAACAGCTGACATAACTTGCCATAACCTGTCATAATATGGTCATTACACTGCCATGCCCCATATAGTTACACCTGTTGTGACATATATTGTGTTATTCTATGGCTGGTTATGACACCTACATAAGAGTGTCAAAACACATATTTATTCTAATGTGTTTTTTCCCTGCCATGAAGTTTCCTTTAGTTTGAAAGTTTGTTTCTTAAGTCCTTTGGTATTGTTGTAATTCATTCTGTTTACAGTCATGTTTTTTCATCATATTTTAAATAACTTACACTTTATGACACTGTCATGAAGCATTATGACAATCCTGTGTCACTTTACTTGGACTAAGAAAATGCCCTTTATGACACTGTATTTGTGTTTGTATTTATTATATACTGCTCAAAAAAAAGGGAACACTTAAACAACACATCCTAGATCTGAATGAAATAAATAATCTTATTAAATACTTTTTTCTTTACATAGTTGAATGTGCTGACAACAAAATCACACAAAAATAATTAATAGAAATCCAATTTATCAACCCATGGAGGTCTGGATATGGAGTCACACTCAAAATTAAAGTGGAAAACCACACTACAGGCTGATCCAACTTTGATGTAATGTCCTTAAAACAAGTCAAAATGAGGCCCAGTAGTGTGTGTGGCCTCCAAGTGCCTGTATGACCTCCCTACAATGCCTGGGCATGCTCCTGATGAGGTGGCGGATGGTCTCCTGAGGGATCTCCTCCCAGACCTGGACTAAAGCATCCGCCAACTCCTGGACAGTCTGTGGTGCAACGTGGCGTTGGTGGATGGAGCGAGACATGATGTCCCAGATGTGCTCAATTGGATTCAGGTCTGGGGAACTGGCGGGCCAGTCCATAGCATCAATGCCTTCCTCTTGCAGGAACTGCTGACACACTCCAGCCACATGAGGTCTAGCATTGTCTTGCATTAGGAGGAACCCAGGGCCAACCGCACCAGCATATGGTCTCACAAGGGGTCTGAGGATCTCATCTCGGTACCTAATGGCAGTCAGGCTACCTCTGGCGAGAACATGGAGGGCTGTGCGGCCCCCCAAAGAAATGCCACCCCACACCATGCCTGACCCACCGCCAAACCGGTCATGCTGGAGGATGTTGCAGGCAGCAGAACGTTCTCCACGGCGTCTCCAGACTGTCACGTCTGTCACATGTGCTCAGCTTTCATCTGTGAAGAGCACAGGGCGCCAGTGGCGCATTTGCCAATCTTGGTGTTCTCTGGCAAATGCCAAACGTCCTGCACGGTGTTGGGCTGTAAGCACAACCCCCACCTGTGGACGTCGGGCCCTCATAACACCTTCATGGAGTCTGTTTCTGACCGTTTGAGCAGACACATGCACATTTGTGGCCTGCTGGAGGTCATTTTGCAGGGCTCTGGCAGTGCTCTTCCTGCTCCTCCTTGCACAAAGGCGGAGGTAGCGGTCCTGCTGCTGGGTTGTTGCCCTCCTACGGCCTCCTCCACGTCTCCTGATGTACTGGCCTGTCTCCTGGTAGTGCCTCAGTGCTCTGGACACTACGCTGACAGACACAGCAAACCTCCTTGCCACAGCTCGCATTGATGTGCCATCCTGGATGAGCTGCACTACCTGAGCCACTTGTGTGGGTTGTAGACTCCGTCTCATGCTACCACTAGAGTGAAAGCACCGCCAGCATTCAAAAGTGACCAAAACATCAGCCAGGAAGCATAGGAACTGAGAAGTGGTCTGTGTTTACCACCTGCAGAACCACTCCTTTATTGGGGGTGTCTTGCTAATTGCCTATAATTTCCACCTGTTGTCTATTCCATTTGCACAACAGCATGTGAAATTTATTGTCAATCAGTATTGCTTCCTAAGTGGACAGTTTGATTTCACAGAAGTGTGATTGACTTGGAGTTACATTGTGTTGTTTAAGTGTTCCCTTTATTTTTTTGAGCAGTATAGTAATCATATCATGAATTTAGAAATGTCTGAAACACCACCTCGTAGGTACTGGGTGAAACCAAAAGCTCATGAGAAGGTTCCCAGATTTAGCCCAAACGCTCACGAGAAAGTTCCCGGATTTAGCCCAAACGCTCATGAGAAAGTTCCCAGATTTAGCATCAAACACTCTCGAGAAAGTTCCTGAATTTAGTCACAGGTTGTGCTCATTTGGTTTCTCCAACTGTTTTTGTGACAGGTGACCACTTTAATGAGCTCTCCTGTGTTTCGCCCGTCAAATACTGCTGACACATTTGTATTGTTTATTGTAAACGCTAACATTTATGCAAATTAGATATTTGTTTTCACAACGAGTTTGTCCGTATTGTTTGCAAGTATTGTCCGTTGTTAGTGTACATGTGCAATAGTAGCCTATTGCTATTCCAGTGTATTATCACCGTACCTGTTTAAAGGTGTTAGTGGTTTATGCCAGCTAAGGTTAAGTCCTTTTAGGATGCCCATGCTGTAGTAATTGTCTCTGGCCCCCTCCCAGTTAGGGGGAGTGATGAGCTCTACAGCAAAGTCTCACAACTCAATCGCTGGTTGAAAACTGTTTTCTGCCCTCCCAAATATAGAATTTGTAGATAATTGGCCCTCTTTCTGGGACTCACCCACAAACAGGACCAAGCCTGGCCTGCTGAGGAGTGACGGACTCCATCCTAGCTGGAGGGGTGCTCTCATCTTATCTACGAACATAGACAGGGCTCTAACTCCCCTAGCTCCACAATAAGTTAGGGTGCAGGCCAGGCAGCAAGCTGTTGGCCAGCCTGCCAACTTAATGGAGTCTGCCACTAGCACAGTCAGTGTAGTCAGCTCAGCTATCCCCATTGAGACCGTGTCTGTGCCTTGATCTAGGTTGGGCAAAACTAAACATACGGTGTTCGCTTTAGCAATCTCATTAGAATAAAGACCTCTTCCATTCCTGTCATTATTGAAAGAGGTTGTGATATCTCACATCTCAAAATAGGGCTACTTAATATTAGATCCCTCACTTCCAAGGCAGTTATAGTCAATTAACTAATCACTGATCATAATCTTGATGTGATTGGCCTGACTGAAACATGGCTTAAGCCTGATGAATTTACTGTGTTAAATGAGGCCTCTCCTCCTGGTTACACTAGTGACCATATCCCCCGCGCATCCTGCAAAGGCGGAGGTGTTGCTAACATTTACGATACAAATAAAAAAAATAAAAAATGACTGCGTTTTCATCTTTTGAGCTTCTAGTCATGAAATCTATGCAGCCTACTCAATTACTTTTTATAGCTACTGTTTACAGGCCTCCTGGACCGTATACAGCGTTCCTCACTGAGTTCCCTGAATTCCTATTGGATCTTGTAGTCATGGCAGATAATATTCTAACTTTTGGTGACTTTAATATTAACATGGAAAAGTCCACAAACCCACTCCAAAGGGCTTTCAGAGCCATCATCAACTCAGTGGGTTTTGTCCAACATGTCTCCGGACCTGCTCACTGCCACAGTCATACTCTGGACCTAGTTTTGTCCCGTGGAATAAATGTTGTGGATCTTAACGTTTTTCCTATCGGACCACCATTTTATTATATTTGCAATCGCAACAAATAATCTGCTCAGACCCCAACCAAGGATCATCAAAAGCCGTGCTATAAATTCTCGGACAACCCAAAGATTCCTAGATGCCCTTCCAGACTCCCTCCACCTACCCAAGGACGTCAGAGTACAAAAATCTGTTAATTAACCACCTAACTGATGAACTCAATTTAACCTTGCGTAATACCTTAGATGCAGTCACACCCCTAAAAACAAAAAACATTTGTCATAAGAAACTAGCTCCCTGGTATACAGAAAATACCCAAGCCCTGAAACAAGCTTCCAGAAAATTGGAACAGAAATGGCGCTACACCAAACTGGAAGTCTTCTGACCAGCTTGGAAAGACAGTACCGTGCAGTATCGAAGAGATCCTCCTATTTTTCCAACTTATTTGAGGAAAATAAGAACAATCCAAAATGTATTTTTGATACTGTCGCAAAGCTAACTAAAAAGCAGCATTCCCCAAGAGAGGATGGCTTTCACTTCAACAGTGATAAATTCATGAACTTCTTTGACGAAAAGATCATGATCATTAGAAAGCAAATTACGGACTCCTCTTTAAATCTGCGTATTTCTCCAAAGCGCAGTTGTCCTGAGTCTGCACAACATTGCCAGGACCTATGATCAAGGGAGACACTAAAGTTTTTGAATACTATATCTCTTGACACATTGATGAAAATAGTCATGGCCTCTAAATCTTCAACCTGCATACTGGACCCTATTCCAACTAAACTTCTGGAAAAGCTGCTTCCTGTGCTTGGCCCTCCTATGTCGAACATAATAAACAGCTCCCTACCAAACTCAGTAAAAGTGGCAGTAATAAAGCCTCTCTTGAAAAAGTCAAAACTTAACCCAGAAATATAAAAAACTATTGGCCTATATCGAATCTCCCATTCCTCTCAAAAATTTTAGAAAAAGCTGTCGCGCAGCAACTCACTGCTTTCCTGAAGACAAACAATGTATACAAAATGATTCAGTCTGGTTTTAGTCCTAATCATTGCACTGAGACAGCACTTGTGAAGTTGGTCAATTACCTTTTAATGGCGTCAGACCGAGTCTCTGCATCTGTCCTTGTGCTCCTAGACCTTAGTGCTGCTTTTGATACCATCGATCACCACATTCTTTTGGAGAGATTGGAAACCAAAATTGGTCTACACAGACAAGTTCTGGCCTGTTTTTTTCTGTCGGAAAGATATCAGTTTCTCTCTGTAGATGGTTTGTCCTCTGACAAACCAACTGCAAATTTCGGTGTTCCTCAAGGCTCCGTTTTAGGACCACTATTGTTTTCACTATATATTTTACCTCTTGGTGATGTCATTCGGAAACATAATGTTAATTTTCACTGCTATGTGGACGACACACAGGTGTATATTTTGATGAAACATGGTGAAGCCCCAAAATTGCCCTCCCTGGAAGCCTGTGTTTCAGACATGAGGAAGTGGATGTCGGCAAATGTTCTACTTTTAAACTCGGACAAAACAGAGACACTAGTTCTAGGTCCCAAGAAACAAAGAGATCTTCTGTTGAAGCTGACAATTAATCTTGATGGTTGTACAGTCGTCTCAAATAAAACTGTGAAGGACCTCGGCACTACTCTGGACCCTGATCTCCCTTTTGACGAACATATCAAGACAGTTTCAAGGACAGCTTTTTACATCTATGTAACACTGCAAAAATCTGAAACTTTCTGTCAAAAAATGACGCAGAAAAATGTATCCATGCTTTGGTCACTTCTAGATTAGACTACTGCAGTGCTCTACTTTCCGGCTACCTGGATAAAGCACTAAATAATCTTCAGTTAGTGCTAAACACGGCTGCTAGAATCTAGACTAGAACCCCAAAAATGTATCACATTACTCCAGTGCTAGCCTCTCTACACTGGCTTCCTGTTAAGGCTAGGGCTAATTTCAATGTTTTACTGCTAACCTACAAAGCATTACATGGGCTTGCTCCTACATATCTTTCCGATTTGGTCCTCCCGTACATACCTACACGTACGCTATGGTCATAAGACACAGGCCTCCTTACTGTCCCTAGAATTTCTAAACAAACAGCTGGAGGCAGGAACCCTGACTTGTTCACGTGCTACCTGTCCCAGACCTGCTGTTTTCAACTCTCTAGATACAGCAGGTGCGTTAGAGATACTCTGAATGATCGGCTACGAAAAGCCAACTGATTTACTCCTGAGGTGCTGACTTGTTGCACCCTCTACAACCACTGTGATTATTATTATCTGACCCTGCTGGTCATCTATGAACATTTGAACATCTTGGCCATGTTCTGTTATAATCTCCACCAGGCACAGCCAGAAGAGGACTGGCTACCCCTCATAGCATGGTTCCTCTCTAGGTTTCTTTCTAGGTTCCGGCCTTTCTAGGGAGTTTTTCCTAGCCACCGTGCTTCTACACCTGCATTGCTTGCTGTTTGGGGTTTTAGGCTGGGTTTCTGTACAGCACTTTGTGACATCAGCTGATGTAAGAAGGGCTTTACAAATACATTTGATTGATTGATTGATAGTCATTAGTGCACACGTAGCATTGCCATTTCAGTGTATTATCACTGTACCTGCTTAAAGGTGTTAATGGTTTATTCTAAGGTTAAGTTCTTTTAGGATGCCCAGGCTGTAGTCATTAGTGCACACGTAGCAAAAGGTTTCGCAAAGAAAACAAGGGTTTCTTATTGGACAAGTTCAGTTAGGCCTGTTTGCTTCCTTTACTTAATATAGTAATAATAATAATTATAATAATAATACTATAATAATAAGGCCTAAGTTTATTATTTTTGTTGAGTTCATTAGTTTTGTCAGCTATTTCACTTTTTTTTTTAAATCTTTACATTCCTGTAAATACAAACTCTGGATCCAATCTTCATCATCACCACCTGATTCCATCTGAACTGTTGGTGCCCCACCGTAAATAAATAGGCCTCTATCCTAACACACGCACATAAAGAAAAAATACACATATACATGCTATAACCTGACTTCCTGTCAATAGTGGGACCAATGAGGGCAGACAGACTTCTGATTGGTGCACCACAGGTCCTAAGGGAGTGTGTGTGTGTGTGTGTGTGTGTGTGTGTGTGTGTGTGTGTGTGTGTGTGTGTGTGTGTGTGTGTGTGTGTGTGTGTGTGTGTGTGTGTGTGTGTGTGTGTGTGTGTGTGTGTGTGTGTCCTAAAGGAAGTAGAAGAGAGGGGTCAGACTATTTCAGTCTCTCTGATCAATGGATCAGCTCTGTTGGAGGATCAATCACTTGACCTTCAGAGTTACAGCACCACACCTAGCATGCTAAAACTTGACTTCCTACCCCTATCCCCTTACCTCTAACTTCCAACCACTCTATCCCCCATAGGCATCTTGGGTCTGAAGGAGACACAAGGAGACACAGTGTGTTATCATTCTTCCCTTCCAAACAGCACCAGAGTGTTCACTAGGAGCAATCAGGTTCAATGAAGTGTCAAAGGCAGAGGATAAAATTAGCAGGACAGCAGCTCCCTAGAACCTAAGCCCTAATTCTACCACTACTCTACCCCTCTCTCTCTCTACCTCCCTAGAACCTAAGCCCTAATTCCTATCACTACTCTACCTCTCTCTCTCTACCTCCCTAGGACCTAAGCCCTAATTCCTACCACTACTCTACCTCTCTCTACCTCCCTAGAACCTAAGCCCTAATTCCTATCACTACTCTACCTCTCTCTCTACCTCCCTAGGACCTAAGCCCTAATTCCTACCACTACTCTACCCCTCTCTCTCTCTACCTCCCTAGAACCTAAGCCCTAATTCCTACCACTACTCTACCCCTCTCTCTCTCTACCTCCCTAGAACCTAAGCCCCAATTCCTACCACTACTCTACCCCTCTCTCTCTCTCTACCTCCCTAGAACCTAAGCCCCAATTCCTACCACTACTCTACCTCTCTCTCTACCTCCCTAGAACCTAAGCCCCAATTCCTACCACTACTCTACCCCTCTCTCTCTCTAACTCCCTAGAACCTAAGCCCCAATTCCTACCACTACTCTACCTCTCTCTCTACCTCCCTAGGACCTAAGCCCTAATTCTACCACTACTCTACCCCTCTCTCTCTCTACCTCCCTAGGACCTAAGCCACAATTCCTACCACTACTCTACCTCTCTCTCTCTCTCTCTACCTCCCTAGGACCTAAGCCCTAATTCCTATCACTACTCTACCCCTCTCTCTCTCTACCTCCCTAGGACCTAAGCCCCAATTCCTACCACTACTCTACCTCTCTCTACCTCCCTAGGACCTAAGCCCTAATTCTACCACTACTCTACCTCTCTCTCTCTCTACCTCCCTAGGACCTAAGCCCTAATTCCTACCACTACTCTACCCCTCTCTCTCTCTCTACCTCCCTAGGACCTAAGCCCTAATTCTACCACTACTCTACCTCTCTCTCTCTACCTCCCTAGAACCTAAGCCCTAATTCTACCACTACTCTACCTCTCTCTCTCTCTCTACCTCCCTAGGACCTAAGCCCTAATTCCTACCACTACTCTACCCCTCTCTCTCTCTCTACCTCCCTAGGACCTAAGCCCTAATTCTACCACTACTCTACCTCTCTCTCTCTCTACCTCCCTAGGACCTAAGCCCTAATTCTACCACTACTCTACCTCTCTCTCTCTCTACCTCCCTAGGACCTAAGCCCTAATTCTACCACTACTCTACCTCTCTCTCTCTCTACCTCCCTAGGACCTAAGCCCTAATTCTACCACTACTCTACCTCTCTCTCTCTCTACCTCCCTAGGACCTAAGCCCTAATTCTACCACTACTCTACCTCTCTCTCTCTCTACCTCCCTAGGACCTAAGCCCTAATTCTACCACTACTCTACCTCTCTCTCTCTCTACCTCCCTAGGACCTAAGCCCTAATTCTACCACTACTCTACCTCTCTCTCTCTCTCTACCTCCCTAGGACCTAAGCCCTAATTCCTACCACTACTCTACCTCTCTCTCTCTCTCTACCTCCCTAGAACCTAAGCCCCAATTCCTACCACTACTCTACCTCTCTCTCTCTCTCTACCTCCCTAGGACCTAAGCCCTAATTCCTACCACCTCTCTCTCACTCTCGTAGTAAGTGTAACATTAATGTGGGATCTTCTGAGTGCTTCTGCTCACAGAACACATCTCCTCATATCAATCACACACACCTTCCCTGGAGTAGGCTTTCCCTGTGCCCTGTGCCCTAATACACACAAACACCCTGGAGTGGGCTTTCCCTGTGCCCTGTGCCCTAACACGCACACAAACACCCTGGAGTGGGCTTTCCCTGTGCCCTGTGCCCTAACACGCACACAAACACCCTGGAGTGGGCTTTCCCTGTGCCCTGTGCCCTAATACACACAAACACCCTGGAGTAGGCTTTCCCTGTGCCCTATGCCCTAACACGCACACAAACACCCTGGAGTGGGCTTTCCCTGTGCCCTATGCCCTAATACACACAAACACCCTGGAGTGGGCTTTCCCTGTGCCCTATGCCCTAACACACACAAACACCCTGGAGTGGGCTTTCCCTGTGCCCTATGCCCTAATACACACACAAACACCCTGAAGTAGGCTTTCCCTGTGCCCTGTGCCCTAACACACACAAACACCCTGGAGTGGGCTTTCCCTGTGCCCTGTGCCCTAACACGCACACAAACACCCTGGAGTGGGCTTTCCCTGTGCCCTGTGCCCTAACACACACAAACACCCAGGAGTAGGCTTTCCCTGTGCCCTATGCCCTAACACACACACAAACACCCTGGAGTGGGCTTTCCCTGTGCCCTATGCCCTAATACACACAAACACCCTGGAGTAGGCTTTCCCTGTGCCCTGTGCCCTAATACACACAAACACCCTGGAGTAGGCTTTCCCTGTGCCCTGTGCCCTAACACACACACAAACACCCTGGAGTGGGCTTTCCCTGTGCCCTATGCCCTAATACACACAAACACCCTGAAGTAGGCTTTCCCTGTGCCCTGTGCCCTAACACGCACACAAACACCCTGGAGTAGGCTTTCCCTGTGCCCTATGCCCTAATACACACACAAACACCCTGGAGTAGGCTTTCCCTGTGCCCTGTGCCCTAACACACACACAAACACCCTGGAGTGGGCTTTCCCTGTGCCCTATGCCCTAACACGCACACAAACACCCTGGAGTAGGCTTTCCCTGTGCCCTGTGCCCTAACACACACACAAACACCCTGGAGTGGGCTTTCCCTGTGCCCTATGCCCTAACACACACAAACACCCTGGAGTAGGCTTTCCCTGTGCCCTATGCCCTAATACACACACAAACACCCTGGAGTAGGCTTTCCCTGTGCCCTGTGCCCTAACACGCACACAAACACCCTGGAGTAGGCTTTCCCTGTGCCCTGTGCCCTAATACACACACAAACACCCTGGAGTAGGCTTTCCCTGTGCCCTGTGCCCTAATACACACAAACACCCTGGAGTAGGCTTTCCCTGTGCCCTGTGCCCTAATACACACAAACACCCTGAAGTAGGCTTTCCCTGTGCCCTGTGCCCTAACACACACAAACACCCTGGAGTGGGCTTTCCCTGTGCCCTATGCCCTAACACGCACACAAACACCCTGGAGTGGGCTTTCCCTGTGCCCTGTGCCCTAACACGCACACAAACACCCTGGAGTGGGCTTTCCCTGTGCCCTATGCCCTAACACACACAAACACCCTGAAGTAGGCTTTCCCTGTGCCCTGTGCCCTAACACACACAAACACCCTGGAGTAGGCTTTCCCTGTGCCCTATGCCCTAACACACACACAAACACCCTGGAGTGGGCTTTCCCTGTGCCCTGTGCCCTAACACGCACACAAACACCCTGGAGTGGGCTTTCCCTGTGCCCTATGCCCTAACACGCACACAAACACCCTGGAGTAGGCTTTCCCTGTGCCCTATGCCCTAACACACACAAACACCCTGGAGTAGGCTTTCCCTGTGCCCTATGCCCTAACACACACAAACACCCTGGAGTAGGCTTTCCCTGTGCCCTATGCCCTAACACGCACACAAACACCCTGGAGTAGGCTTTCCCTGTGCCCTGTGCCCTAACACACACAAACACCCTGGAGTGGGCTTTCCCTGTGCCCTGTGCCCTAACACACACACAAACACCCTGGAGTGGGCTTTCCCTGTGCCCTGTGCCCTAACACGCACACAAACACCCTGGAGTGGGCTTTCCCTGTGCCCTGTGCCCTAACACACACACAAACACCCTGGAGTAGGCTTTCCCTGTGCCCTGTGCCCTAATACACACAAACACCCTGGAGTAGGCTTTCCCTGTGCCCTGTGCCCTAATACACACAAACACCCTGGAGTAGGCTTTCCCTGTGCCCTGTGCCCTAATACACACAAACACCCTGGAGTAGGCTTTCCCTGTGCCCTGTGCCCTAATACACACAAACACCCTGGAGTGGGCTTTCCCTGTGCCCTGTGCCCTAATACACACAAACACCCTGGAGTAGGCTTTCCCTGTGCCCTGTGCCCTAATACACACACAAACACCCTGGAGTAGGCTTTCCCTGTGCCCTATGCCCTAACACACACACAAACACCCAGGAGTAGGCTTTCCCTGTGCCCTATGCCCTAACACGCACACAAACACCCTGGAGTGGGCTTTCCCTGTGCCCTGTGCCCTAACACACACACAAACACCCTGGAGTAGGCTTTCCCTGTGCCCTGTGCCCTAATACACACAAACACCCTGGAGTAGGCTTTCCCTGTGCCCTGTGCCCTAATACACACAAACACCCTGGAGTGGGCTTTCCCTGTGCCCTGTGCCCTAACACACACACAAACACCCTGAAGTAGGCTTTCCCTGTTTCCTCCACAGTAACATGTCAGCTCTGATTATGTGTTCCGTCTGCTGTTTCCTTTAGGAGCTTCTATTTCGGAGCTGTTTCCCAGTCCTCCACACACGTGTTCAGTGTGTGTGTCTCTTCATGCAGTGAGGACATCCATCACGTAATCTGTTGGTCCCTAACCCTACAAAGGAAACACAAAACAAGGTGTGCGTGTGAGTTATGTGTGTGTGATTCATGGGCCCGTTAATTAACTGCGTGGGAAAGCTGTCTCTTCCCATCAGAACTCATATACAGTGCTGTGATACAGAGGGTAGGAAAACTTAACCCTAACACACACACACACACACACACACACACACACACACACACAGACACAGACACAGACACACACACACACACACACACACACACACACACACACACACACACACACACACACACACACGTGTAACAAACCATCTGGAGGCACAAACCATCTGGAGGTACTTTCCTTTGTGCTCTGTCACACAACCAAAAACAACGACAATAAATTCAGCCAGTAAAGTCAATGAAGCTAGTTGTTGGGGCCAGGTGATGGGGGGATGAGGGGGTGAGGGGATGAAGGAGTGAGGGGGTGAGGAGCTGGCCGACGTAGGTGTGCTAACTGAGACCCTCTGTGATGGTCCACATAGAGGATGGAAGGCAGGTGGGAAAGGGGAGAAGTGACAGTTGTGGGAGTAATGAGGAGGAGAAATGGAGAGGGAGAGGAGAGAGGAGAGAGGGGTGGAAAGGGAAAGGGGAGAGGAGAGAGGGGTGGGAAGGGTAGACCTAATCTAATAATATATTTCCTTGAATGAGCTACCTCGCTGAACAGGAGAACAATAATCCACCTCTGATGTCTAACCTACCTTAAACAGGTCTTGTTTTGTAAATGTCTGATGTCTAACCTTAAACAGGTCTTGTTTTGTAAACGTCTGATGTCTAACCTTAAACAGGTCTTGTTTAGTAAACGTGTCAGACGGTTGCTAGGAGTGGTGGTAGGAGTCAGGCGCAGAGAGCAGAGGTACAGAACTTCGTCTTTATTTAAACAAAAGCCAACACGATAAACGCCAACACAAACGGCGTGGGTAAATAGCCAAGTGCCCAAAAACAGGTGCACAGCCTGCAATTAATAAGTAGTAAATAAACGCCAGCACATCCAACGACAAATTACAACCTGACGCTAAAATAATCCCGCACAACACTGGGCGGGCTAACCAGGCTTAAATAACCAAGATCAATAAACAAAATGAGGGACAGGTGCAAACAATAAGACATACCAAACGAAAAGGAAAAAAGGATCAGCGGCGGCTAGTAGGTCGGTGACGACGACCGCCGAGCGCCGCCCGAGCAGGCAGGGGAGCCACCTTCGATGGGATTCGTGACAAAACGTCTGATGTCTAACCTTAAACAGGTCTTGTTTTGTAAACGTCTGATGTCTAACCTTAAACAAGTCTTGTTTTGTAAATGTCTGATGTCTAACCTTAAACAGGTCTTGTTTTGTAAATGTCTGATGTCTAACCTTAAACAGGTCTTGTTTTGTAAACGTCTGATGTCTAACCTTAAACAGGTCTTGTTTTGTAAACGTCTGATGTCTAACCTTAAACAGGTCTTGTTTTGTAAATGTCTGAATTCTGACCCTAAACAGGTCTTCTATATAAAAGTCTGATTACTAACCTGAAACAGTCAAACTGTGAGGCCAAATCCATAAACTGTCACTTAAATACTGTACATTCCTTGGCTCGTCTCTGAGAGAGGAAGCATTCTTGATTTGTTTATTGTAGAAATATGTTTTATATTCCTCTGTGTACACAGTGACGTATGATCCATTTCTCTTGTGTAATGTACACAGTGTGTATGTATGTATGTATGTATGTATGTATGTATGTATGTATGTATGTATGTATGTATGTATGTATGTATGTACAGTTGAAGTCGGAAGTTTACATACACCTTAGCCAAACACATTTAAACTCAGTTTTTCACAATTCCTGACATTTAATCCTAGTAGTAATTCCCTCTCTTAGGTCAGTTAGAATCACCACTTTATTTTAAGAATGTGAAATGTAGGAAAAATAATATAGAGAATAATTTATTTAAGCTTTTATTTCTTTAAATCACATTCCCAGTGGATCAGAAGTTTACATACACTCAATTAGAATTTGGTAGCATTGCCTTTAAATGATTTAACTTGGGTCAAACGGTTTGGGTAGCCTTCCACAAGCTTCCCACAATAAGTTGGGTGAATTTTGGCCCATTCCTCCTGACAGAGCTAGTGTAACTGAGTCAGGTTTGTAGGCCTCCTTGCTCGCACACGCTTTTTCAGTTCTGCCCACACATTTTCTATAGGATTGAGGTCAGGGCTTTGTGATGGCCACTCCAATACCTTGACTTTGTTGTCCTTAAGACATTTTGCCACAACTTTGGAAGTATGCTTGGGGTCATTGTCCATTTGGAAGACCCATTTGCGACCAAGCTTTAACTTCCTGACTGATGTCTTGAGATGTTGCTTCAATATATCCACATAATTTTCATGATGCCATCTATTTTGTGAAGCGTGCCATTCCCTCCTGCAGCAAAGCACCCCCACAACATGATGCTGCCACCCCCGTCCTTCACGGTTGGGATGGTGTTCTTCGGCTTGCAAGCTCCCCCCTTTTCCCTATAAACATAACGATGGTCATTATGGCCAAACAGTTCTATTTTTGTTTCATCAGACCAGAGGACATTTCTCCAAAAAGTATGATCTTTGTCCCCATGTGCAGT
This sequence comes from Salmo trutta, assembly GCF_901001165.1. Taxonomy (NCBI): domain Eukaryota; kingdom Metazoa; phylum Chordata; class Actinopteri; order Salmoniformes; family Salmonidae; genus Salmo; species Salmo trutta. The sequence continues at coordinate 14,791,704 of NC_042985.1, forward strand.
TGCAAACCGTAGTCTGGATTTTTTTATGGTAGTTTTGGAGCAGTGGCTTGTTCCTTGCTGAACGACCTTTCAGGTTATGTCGATATAGGACTCGTTTTACTGTGGATATAGATACTTTCGTACCTGTTTCCTCCAGCATCTTCACAAGGTCCTTTGCTGTTGTTCTGGGATTGATTTTCACTTTTTGCACCAAAGTATGTTCATCTTTAAGAGACAGAACGCATCTCCTTCCTGAGTGGTATGATGGCTGCGTGGTCCCATGGTGTTTATACTTGCGCACTATTGTTTGTATAGATGAACGTGGTACTTTCAGGCGTTTGGAAATTGCTCCCAAGGATGAACCAGACTTGTGGAGGTCTTGGCTGATTTCTTTTGATTTTCCCATGATGCCAAGCAAAGCGTTTGAAGGTAGGGCTTGAAAAACATCCACAGGTACATCTCCAATTGACTCAAATAATGTCAATTAGCCTATTAGAAGCTTCTAAAGCCATGACATAATTCTGGAATTTTCCAAGCTGTTTAAAGGTACAGTCAGCTTAATGTAGGTAAACTTCTGACCCACTGGAATTGTGATACAGTGAATTATAAGTGAAATAATCTGTCTGTAAACAATTGTTGGAAAAATGACTTGTGTCATGCACAAAGTAGATATCCTAACCGACTTGCCAAAACTATAGTTTGTTAACAAGAAATGTGTGGAGTGGTTGAAAAATGAGTTTTAATGACTCCAACCTAAGTGTATGTAAACTTCCTACTTCAACTGTATGTGTGTGTTTAAAAAGACTGCTCTCACTCTCTTGCCAAACAGAGATATTTGTTATTCGATCATGGTCCTCTGTAAGTAATGGGTGTTGGTATGTTTACAATAAATTAATGAATTGAATTTGTAAATATGTTTACGTTACTGTGATATCTCCCTGGTTTTGCATTTCCTGAGCTCTGGTGAGGAACGTATCAGTGTGTACAGTGTTATGTACAGCACATCACCATAAAGCAGACATATACTGTATGTGTTTCTGCAGTAGAAGCTGAAGTTGCTCCCTCTCACACACTGATGTGGTGGGGGATTGGATCCTGGCACAGCAGTTCAAATCTGTCCTGCGCTCCCATTCAGATGCCAGGTTAGTGGTGTAGTATAGCCACACTAATAGCCTTTAGGGGGCAGCTCACTGGCATAATCAGTGCTTCCACACATGCATGCGCGCACACACACACACACACACACACACACACACACACACACACACACACACACACACACACACACACACACACACACACACACACACACACACACACACAGAGGGCCCCGGAGCAGACACCAATCAGGTGAATGTGGTGTGGAGGTGCTAGCTACAGCCTCTGGCAGCCAGGCCACTGGCCATCTGTTGTAGTAAAATGGAAAGGCCAGGACACTACTCACTGGAACAATGGCATTATGGGGCACTAGATGACTGTGTGGGTGGCTGGGTGCCTCTAAGCAAAATGCTTCTGTGTTAGGTTTAGTTGTTTTGATGTTTGAATCTTGGCCGTTTTAGGGCATCCATTGCCAAAAAGATGTGATGCATTGCTGCTGCGTGTGTGTGTGTGTGTGTGTGTGTGCGTGCGTGTGTGCGTGCGTGTGTGTGTGTGCCAGGTGTTGTGTGGACACCCCAGGCCATGCTAGCAGGGTGATGTCATTCAGCCAGTTCCTCATCACCTCGAAGCCTACAGGGAATACTCATAGACCATAAAGTCAGAACACACAGCTTTACCTGACTATCTATGGAAACAGAAACAAGACAAAAACTATGTTTAGTATAATCCAAACACACAGAGACATTCCACAATTCCATAATACCACACAGACTATAAATCTTAAACACATATCCTATTTACATCTGGACTAAACAGCTATCTTTACAGTCTCTTGGTAAATGAAAAGCTCAACTTTGATCAAATGTCTTGGCATTACATTTTGAAATTGCTTCCTGGTTGCTAACAGAGCTGTTCTGACATCCAGATGATGGTTGTGCGGTTACTTTGTCACAAGAGTAAAAGGTCTGAGGCTGAAGTAAACTAACAAGCCAATAGCGGCCGTTCAGCACCACTGAAGCGGACAGAGACAGAATCAGCATTCCAAAATTCAGCTCTTTATAGGGAATATGGTGACATTTAGGACACATACTCGGTAAATGAGAAGTAGGCCTAATCAGGGCGTAAGAAGCCTGGAGGGAGAAGACTCTCCTATGGATTCTGTTTTGCTAGTCAGGAAGCAGTTGCAGAAGGTGAGTTTAATAATAATAAACATGAAGATAAACACAAAACAGGAGAAGTGTACTGAACGTAACCAAAACCAATACTACCTGATGACAGAGGCTATTGAGGGCTACATGAAGGGTGAGTTATCAGGGTGGTGATGAAGTCCAGGTGTGCGTAACGATGGGGAGCAAGTTTGCGCAATGATGGTTGCCAGGTGTGCACAATGTGGGTTGCCAGGACCGGCGGTCAGTAGACCGGCGACGTGGAGAGCCGGAAGGAGGAAGCAGGAGCAGGCGGGACACCCATCCTGTTCAGCTATAGGCCTGTTGACTTGTTCAAACCAAACTCTAGAATGGTAAATAATAGGAAACAAATTGCAACAAAAGGAAAATACACCTCTCTATTGTTTGTTGGAAACGACACAGACAGTTTGTGAGCAAGGCCTTTGGGACAAGGCCTCCAACATTCATAAAAGCTTCACAACACCAACCTTATGTATGGCCTTTTATCTAATAGAGTATGTTTGTTTTGTTCACACTACCTGCCTGTTAAGCACTGTTGTAAACTGGTTGGTTCCAGCCCTGAATGCTGATTGGCTGACAGCCATGGTATATCAGACCGTATGACAAAAAGTTTATTTTTACTGCTCTAGACGCTGTTTACGTACGTAAGCTGCTAGCTATATAAATAAAGTCTCATTTGAGACGGTTATTATCGCTGCATTCACCCTGTGTTGAGCATTTCTGTCGTTATAAAGCAGTGTCCTGGTGTCATAGCATTACTTATTGGTAGTGGTGAATGACAAAGCTGTCTGCTTTTATGGCTGGGCGTTTCAGACGTAATAAACACCCAGACAGGGTATCCTTGCCTCTTTCTGATGAATGACAAATAAGAAGCAGAATGCCGGGTGGAAAATGGCTGCCACGCTTGACGTATAGGTGAGGTATCTGCAGCGGTTAGCATTGCTAATGCAACCCCCTGTCAGGGGAGAGGATGATAAATGTCTCTCTGGATGGCTGGCTCATAACTACTGTGCTGTACATCATTAGTGTGGGAGAAGGAAAACTCCTCACTGCATCATTACTGTTGGTGAGGGGAAGAGGGTGTAGGGGGTAGGGTTAAAGTTAGAGTTAGGGGTAGGCCTAGGGCTAGGGTTAGGCGTTAGTATACAAGCAAGATACTCAAGTCAACCTTGTTGGAATAGTCAACTATCCCTCTCAATCTTAAATGACATGGAAAAGGTTAATGTATCATGCATTTTAGTGGTCTTCAGCTGGGACAAGTACTGATCATCTAGACCCTTCAATAAAACACAAGGCCAGTGAAGAGAAAAAAGAAATACTGGTAATGGATACATGCATTATAATCAGAAAGTATTCCCAGAAAGGCTTGTAGTAAGAGAGAGAGAGAGACACGGAGAGAGACAAACAGAGAGAGAGACACAGAGAGAGACACACAGAAAGACAGGAAGAGACATGGAGAGAGATACACAGAGAGAGACACAGTGAAACAGGGAGAGCGAGACAGGGAGAGAGAGAGAGAGACACGAATAGAGGGAACCAGGTGGGTTCTGTGGACTGTGAGACCCACGGTGTCTGCCTACAACCGTAAATGAGTGTGTGTGTGTGTGTGCATGCGCTTATGTGTGTGTTGGTGTCCAAGCGTGCATCAGTGTGTGTTTTATGTGACGTGTGATAACCTGACTGCACACACCTCACCACTGCTCTTTGTCCAACCATTACGTGATCAGCTGAGCTGTGGGAACACCAGGCTTTTTAAGGAAGGGAGAGAGACAGCGAGACAGAGAGGCTTACACTACATGCTCGTCCAACATCTCATTCCAAAATCATGGGCATTAAAATGGATTTTCTCCCCCCTTTGCTGCTGTAAACAGCCTCCACTCTTCTGGGAAGGCTTTCCACTAGATGTTGGAACATTGCTTCGGAGAGCATTAGAGCATTAGTGAGGTCGGGCACTGATTTGGGGCGATTAGGCTTGGCTCACAGTCGGTGTTTCAATTCATCTCAAAGGTGTTCGATGGGGTTGAGGTCAGGGCTCTGTGCAGGCCAGTTAAAATCTTCCACACCGATCTCAGAAAACCATTTCTGTATTAATCTCGCTTTGTTCACGGGGGGATTGTCAAGCTGAAACAGGAAAGTGTTGCCATAAAGTTGGAAGCACAGAATAATCTAGAATGTCTTTGTATGCTGTAGGTTCCCTTCCCTGGAACTAAGGGGCCTAGCCCAAACCATAAAAAAGCCCCAGACCATTATTACTCCTCTACCTAACTTTACGGTTGTCACTATGCATTCAGGCAGGTAGCGTTCTCCTTGTATCCACCAAACCCAGATTCGTCCATTGGACTGCCAGATGGTGAAGATTGATACATTACTCCAGAGAACGCGTTCCCACTGCTCCAGATTCCAATGGCGGTGAGCTTTACACTACTCCAGTCGTCGCTTGGCATTGCGTATGGTGATCTCAGGATTGTGTGCGGCTGCTCAGCCATGGAAACCCATTTCATGAAGCTCCCGACGAACAGTTCTTGTGCTGACATTGTTTCCAGTAGTGAGTGTTGCAATCGAGGACAGACGATTTTTACATGCTACTCGCTTCAGCACTCGGCGGTCCCGTTCTGTGAGCTTGTGTGGCCTACCACTTCGCGGCAGAGCCATTGTTGCTCCTAGACGTTTCCAATTCACAATAACAGCACTTACAATTGACCGGGGCAGCTTGACAAACTGACTTGTTGTAAAGGTGGCATCCTATGCCGGTGCCACGTTGAAAGTCACTGAGCTATTCAGTATGGGCCATTCTATTGGCAATGTTTACTTATGGAGATTGCATGGCTGTGTGCTTGATTTTATACACCTGTCAGCAATGGGTGTGACTGAAATGGCCGAATCCACAAATTTGTATTGTTTGTGTAGCCCACATCACAATATGTACAGAACAACCTGGGAGATCAAGTTGGTTGGCTACCTGAAGAACCATTGAGTCTGAACACCTGACTGCACCTACAAACATTATCTTGGCAGAGGAAAACCAGTAAACTGAACATTCTCTTGGCAAAGAAAAGCTCAGCAAAGTGAGTCGAAGGCAATAAGGATAAAGCTCATGTAGTACAGCCTCTTGGCTTTCATTCCTCTCGGATACAATATACACAGTCCAGTGGGACTGGAGGGGAGAGAGAGAGGTGAGAGAGGTGAGAGGGGAAGAGAGGGGTGAGAGGGTTGAGAGGGGAAGAGAGGGAGGAGGGGGGAGAGAGGTGAGAGTGTTGAGAGGGAGAAGGGTGAGAGAGGTGAGAGGAGAGAGAGAGGTTGAGAGGCAGGGAAGAGACCGTTTTTTTTCTTTTTCTTTTTTTTCTGAAGGCCAGAAAGGTGACAGTGAGAGGGAGGTGAGAGGCAGGGGAGAGGGATGAGCTGAAGGGGAGAGAGATGGGGTGTGAGAGAGAGGAGAATGGGTGAAAGGACGAGAGCAAGAGGACGATGGGGTGAGCTAGAAAAGAAAGGGGCAAGATGTGGAGGTACTGCACATAATAGTCAAACATAAACAACATAATTCATATCCAGTATATCATACCACATCACACCCAAAATCATCCTTTGAGCGTCACTGTCTTCCACCAAAGTATAGTTTTGCAAGTTAAAGTGTATGAATTGCTTGAAGATCGAGAGTAATGATGATCATATTATGGTCCATCTGCTGAGAAAACTGCAGGAAGATTTAAACACACAGACATTTGATGTATTTCTGGTTTCCCTGGCGGAGATGAAGACCCATGCCCCTATACGGATGAGGCTTGTTACCCTATCTATTTTAAATGGCCCCTTCTTGTACAGAGGACCAGTGAACAACTTGCCTGTAGCTATGTCTAAATAACTACATAGAACCCAAAGTAGAGCACACTAAAAACAGGACAGACCACAAACCATTAAACCTTAACCCCTTAACTCCAACTCACCTCTCTCACTCAATGGCTTGTTCACTTTCTCTCTATTTCATTCTCTCAGCCCATTCTTTCTCTCTCAACCCCTCTCTCTCTCCGTCTCGCTCTCTCTTAATGTCTCTCCGTCCCCTCCCTCATCTCTCTCTGCATCTCTCTCCCCATCTCCTGCTGCCATCAGAGGCTGTTGCTGAATAACAACAGCTATGCGCTCATCACACACTATCTGTCACACACACACACATTACGAGTGATAGCTGGAAAGTGTGTTAGGCTGCCTTCAGAGAGTCAGTCTGTACCATACAGTGATGTGTAAATAAATCTCCTACACCTGTCACACAGATGTCAACGTACACACGCAGATGCACATCGACACACGTCACATACACGTACACCGCACACAGTGGCGTCATGCACCTATTATTTTAGAGGGGGCACGAAGTAAATGAGGAGGGGTGCCATCTGAGGAGGAGTGCCATCTTTCAAACACCTGAAACAGCTTTTTACTGCAATCTAGTGCAATAATCGATATGCCTAATTCTATGTAAAAAAAATATATACACTATGTCTATTTTTCTGCATAGACTATTTAAGCATGCATCTTTACCTGTTGAATTGTCATTTTAATCAATGATGCACATTCATTCTTTATTAACAACTTTTATGCCAGGAGTTGCCACACTGGTATATCGTATCAGAAGTCTAGAATTATAAGTCTATGAACTTCCCAAGTTTTGTATTTTCTAGCTGGCTATCTAAAGTCTTTTCTAGCTGGCTAACTAAAGCAAACATAATACAATTGCTAGGTGGCTAGTATTACAGAGAAACAACAAAACATTTCTGTTTCATTTATTCATCAAGAAGGAATCAATTTTTTACTTTAGCTTTATTTAACTAGGCAAGTCAGTTAAGAACAAATTCTTATTTTCAATGACAGCCTAGGAACAGTGGGTTAACTGCCTTGTTCAGGGGCAGAACGACAGATTTTTACCTTGTCACCTCGGGGATTCAATCTTGCAACCTTTCGGTTACTAATCCACCGCTCTAACCACTAGGCTACCTGCCGCGCCAACAGGCCACATAGCTTGATCAAATTAATTTACAAACATACCTCCTGGGAGTCCTGCCCATCGCCGGCAGCTAAAATCAAATCAAACGTTGTGTATGTCACTTGACACTCTCTCTCCTCTTCACTGACAATACTGTCTGCATACACTACATGCACTAGCGTCCTGCCTAGCATATCTTTGCTCTAGGGGGGAGGGTCCAGTCAGTGTGCCCCCTTTCACAAAATACAGCTGACAGATCTTTTAATAAATAATTATGAGAAAGCGTGGTCTTAAAAATTAAGTTTAGTAGTTAATTTTTCATCAGAAAAATATATTATACATACATATTGAGTATACAAAACATTAACAACACTCTTTCCATAACATAAACTGACCAGGTGAATCCAGGTGAAAACTATGATCCCTTATTGATGTAACTCATTAAATCCACTTTAATTAGTGTAGATGAAGGGGAGACAGGTTAAAGAAGGATATTTAAGTCTTGAGACAATTGAGACATGGATTGTGCACAGTATGTGTACCATTCAGAGGGTGAATGGGTAAGACTAAAAATGTAAGTGCCTTTGTACAAGGTATGGTATTAGGTGCCAGGCCACAGGCGCACCAGTTTGTGACAAGAACTGCAACGCTGCTGGGTTTTTAATGCTCAACATTTTCCCATGTGTATCAAGAATGATCCACCACCCAATAGACATCCAGCCAAATTGTGACAAATGTGGGAAGCATTGGAGTTAACATGGGTCAGCATCCCTATGGAACGCTTTCGACACCTTGCAGAGAGGGGGTGCACACCATGTGGCTCTACAGGCCCAGGAATGAAGAACACTGGTCTATGTGGGTCTGAAATAGTGCAAACCATTGGAATAGGCTGTGATTTGGGACAGTCCATAGCCTCCCTGCTTCAGTATGAGTTGGTCATTAGTACAACTGACTAACATTTAACCAGACTGATGCAAGGAGCAGCATAACAAGCACATCCTCCATTCAATTTGCTGGATATTCCCTTCCATTCTCTCTGTAGGGGGTTGAGACAGAGAGAGAGAGAGAGAGAGAGAGAGAGAGAGAGAGAGAGAGAGAGAGAGAGAGAGAGAGAGAGAGAGAGAGAGGATGGGCTGGCTGATTTACAGTGTTATTTTTCCCCAGGCCTCATCTCTCCTTCATTAATACAAAACTTAAACTGTCACACCCACAAACACACACAGTCTTGTATCTGACCTTATGGAGACACACAATTCAGTCCCATTCAAAATCCTATTTTCCCTAACCTGTAACCTTAACCTCAAAACCTAACCTTAACCCTAGCTCCTAACCTTAACCCTAATTCTAACCCTAACCCTAAACCCCCTAGAAATATAATTTGACCTTGTGGGGACCAACAAAATGTCTCCAGTTGGTCAAAAATCCACACGCACGCACGTGCACACACACACACACACACACACACACACACACACACACACACACACACACACACACACACACACACACACACACACACACACACACACAGTGATGAAATATTAAAGTGCACGGGCCAGCAGGGAGACAACTACAGTGTTGAAGGAGAGATAACACACTCACTGATCATACTAATGATGAACCATATACAGTACAGCTGTGTGTGTGTGTGTGTGTGTGTGTGTGTGTGTGTGTGTGTGTGTGTGTGTGTGTGTGTGTGTGTGTGTGTGTGTGTGACGCTGTTCCTCCTTTCTATGTCTGCTCCTGGCAACAATCCTTATTTATTGATATTCTAGATGTTGATGACCTCCAGTGTACTAGAACTGTCCATAGGTAGGCTATAGGGAGGAACACACCGCTCGTTGTACTAGCATGGTGCATCAGCATGGTGATATACAGTGCATTCAGAAGGTATTCAGGCCCCTTTACTTTTTCCACATTTTGTTACATCACAGCCTTATTCTAAAATTGTTTAAATCCATATTTCTCCTCATCAATCTACACACAATACCCCATAATGACAAAGCAAAAACAGGTTTCCATTGATCATCCTTGAGATGTTTCTATAACTTGATTAGAGTCCATCTGTAAATTCAATTGATTGGACATGATTAGGAAAGGCACACACCTGTCTATATAAGGTCCCACAGTTGACAGTGCATGTCAGAGCAAAAACCAAGCCATGAGGTGAAAGGAATTGTCCGTAGAGCTCTGAGACAGGATTGTGTCGAGGCAGAGATCTGGGGAAGGGTACCAAAACACAGGACGCAGACCATGAGAAACAAGATTCTCTGGTCTGATGAAACCAAGATTGAACTCTTTGGCCTGAATGCCAAGCGTCAAGTCTGTTGGAAACCTGGCACCATCCCTTCACTCATGCTGCCAAACATACCCTCGTAAAACTGACCATCCTACCGATCCTCGACTTTGGCGATGTCATTTACAAAATAGCCTCCAATACCCTACTCAACAAACTGGATGCAGTCTATCACAGTGCCATCCGTTTTGTCACCAAAGTCCCATATACTACCCACCACTGCGACCTGTATGCTCTCGTTGGCTGGCCTTCGCTTCATAATCATCGCCAAACCCACTGGCTCCAGGTCATCTACAAGACCCTGCTAGGTAAAGTCCCCCCTTATCTCCGCTCACTGGTCACCATAGCAGCACCCACCTGTAGCACGCGCTCCAGCAGGTATATCTCTCTGGTCACCCCCAAAGCCAATTCCTCCTTTGGCCGTCTCTCCTTCCAGTTCTCTGCTGCCAATGACTGGAACGAACTACAGAAATCTCTGAAACACTTATCTCCCTCACTAGCTTTAAGCACCAGTTGTCAGAGCAGCTCACAGATCACTGCACCTGTACATAGCCCATCTATAATTTAGCCCAAACAACTACCTCTTCCCCTACTGTATTTATTTATTTTATTTTATTTTGCTCCTTTGCACCCCATTATCTCTATTTCTACTTTGCACTTTCTTCTACTACAAATCTACCATTCCAGTGTTTTACTTGCTATATTGTATTTACTTTGCCCCCATGGACGTTTTTTTGCCTTTACCTCCCTTATCTCACCTCATTTGCTCACATTGTACATAGACTTATTTTTCTACTGTATTATTGACTGTATATTTGTTTTACTCCATGTGTAACTCTGTGTTGTTGTATGTTGTCGAACTGCTTTGCTTTATCTTGGCCAGGTCGCAATTGTAAATGAGAACTTGTTCTCAACTTGCCTACCTGGTTAAATAAAGGTGAAATTAAATAAAAATAAATGAAATACGGTGAACCATGGTGGTGGTAGCATCATGCTGTGGGGATGTTTTTCAGAGGCAGGGAATGGGAGACTGGTCAGGATTGAGGGAAAGATGAACGGAACAAAGTACAGAGAGATCCTTGATGAAAACTTGCTCCAGACTGCTCTGGACCTCAGACTGGGGTGAAGGTTCACCTTCCAACAGGTCAATGACCCTAAGAACACAGCCAAGACAACGCAGGAGTGGCTTCAGGACAGGTCTCTGAATGTCCTTGGGTGGCCCAGCCAGAGCCCAGACTTTAACCGATCGTACATCTCTGGAGAGACCTGAAAAATAGCTGTGCACCGACACTCCCCATCCAACCTGACAGAGTTTGAGAGGATCTGCAGAGAAGAATGGGAGAAACTCCCCAAATACAGGTGTGCCAAGCTTGTAGCGTCATACCCAAGAAGACTCGAGGCTGTAATCGCTGCCAAAGGTGCTTCAACAAAGTGCTGAGTAAAGGGTCTGAATACTTATGTAAATGTCATAATGAAGATGTTAATTTTTTTAGAAATTTGCAAAAATGTCTAAAAGCCTATTTTTGCGATGTCATTATGCGGTATTGTATTATATTAATCGATTTTAGAATAAGGCTGTAACGTAACAAAATGTGGGAAAAATCAAGGGGTCTGAATGCTTTAAGAAGGCACTGTTTACCTGTTGCTCACCATATTTGAAGAGGTGATAATGACTGACTATCTAGGGTTCTGCATTAACACAATTACCTCCCACTCCACAGCCGAGTTGGAGAGAGAAGAGCAATGTTAATATGTATACGTAATTGGGAGTGGCTCTGTTGCAGAAGACACGTTGCTCTTTTCAGTTCCTTCATATCAGTTTTGCAGTGATATTATACTGCCATCTACAGGACTGATCTCTCATAGCAGGCTCTGGATTATAAGGAGTGCATGGTCCTCTTGTGGCCAAGTTTAAAAAGTTTAAACCATATGAGCTGAATATGACATTTTCATTCAAAATAAAAATAAAATTCTGCAAGCAATAATTTTCCATTTTAAATGATTCATCATTGACCCTAAGAAAGGACTGACAGAAGGACACACAGAGTTAGAGATTCATTATGTTCTGGGCTGTGGACTGTGAATTTTGAATAATCAATACAGTTGTATAACAATAGTCTTTATTTTAACTGCCTGAAAAATATGAATGTGTGGCAGTGTATAAAGGTGTGTAAAGTTCTAATCTACAATTTTAAAGGCCCGATATAGACGTTTTATATAAATATTAAATAATTGGGTAACAGTTAATTACCAGACTGTAATAGTAGTCCATTAAATGGTCATTTTGAATGCACTGGGCCTTTAATAATTCTGTGATACTTGCAATTGTATTTTTATCTTCTCAGTAAGTGCACATTTTATTGACTTTGATGTTAATTATTTTGATGTGGGGTGGGAAATTAGGCATTTTATGGTACTTATAAAAACTTTGATAACCGACCCTGCCACAAGGACACATGAATGAAATGGATAGGAAACTCAAGTCATGTGATGCATTGGTTGCGAAAAACACGCGGAAGTATGGCGCTGTATACTGTTGCTTTTATTCTTGATTTTTTGCATTTAGCCAATTTAACACCTTGTTTTTACCTGAAGGTAAGCATAACTCCCCTAATCTGTTTGTTGTGGATATCCCGCATCCCATTTGGACGCACACATCGACGTGTGGAGGAAGAAACAAACTAAAAGTCAAGTGCAACAAGCCATGCAGAGCAATGCAGATGAAAGCAGGTTTTGTGTGGACCGTTAACTTCACAAATTATGTTTCTGATCTTGATCTGGGCAGTTGACCAGACTGTATTTAATAAGCCTAATGAAAAAACAAAGATCATCATTAGGCTAACGAAATGAATAGCCTCACTTTAACCCGTCACTTTAACTATACATTCATTTACATACTACCTCAATTGGGCCGACCAACCAGTGCTCCCACACATTGGCTAACCGGGCTATCTGTATTGTGTCCCACCACCCACCAACCCCTCTTTTTACGCTACTGCTACTCTCTGTTCATCATATATGCATAGTCACTTTAACCATATCTACATACTACCTGAATCAGCCTGACTAACCTAAGACATGCAGCAGTGAAACAACAGTGACACATGCTATAGCCTACAATGTTGCCATTGCACAAAAAAGTGACGTTTCAAACTTGTAACAATGTGACCATCAAAATCATAGGTCTAACTGATCATGTTTGTGTTTGTATTCTTTTTTTAATGTATTTTTTTAAAGAGGAATATCACTTCAAACAATGGATGTTACAGGTATGTGAAACTGTGAAAGCTGTAATGTAAATCCATCATGTGTTATTTTTTAGGAAAGCAGATGACATAAAGCAGCCTACATACCAGAGTTACTGTACACAGTCATCTTGTTCCTTCCTGTAAGAAACTAAAGCAGTAGGCCAAGACCTTCCTCAAATGTATTTGCTTGTCAGTATGAGACTGTCATCTTTTGTTGACTGACTGCCTATACCTGTTTTTGTTATTACAGTATAATAAAGTGTATGATCTGGAGGAGTACTACCATCGCCTGGACATCTTCACATAAGAGGAGAATCGACTATCATAATGCAGGGAAGCACACATTCTCAAGTAGGCTATGCATTTATTTATTTTAAACTATTTGTCAATTTCTTCCTGTTTTCCCAGTCACAACTTAACTCCCAATGTATTCATAATATAGCTTTACATACGTACAAGTATGATATCTTACAACTCTTGTAACTTTCCTTTTCCCAGGGGACTGAATCAGTTTTCTGACATGTTGTAACTTTCCTTTTCCCAGAGGACTGAATCAAATTTCAGGTACTACGCTTCCTTCATAGGCTAAATATACTGAGTATACAAAACATTAAGAACACCTTCCTAATATTGAGTTGCACCCCCCCTGTTTTGCCCTCAGAACAGCCTCAATTCATCGGGGCATGGACTCTACAAGGTGTCAAAAGCATTCCATAGGGATGCACAGAATTTGAGAAAAATAAGCATTTTGTGCATATGGAACATTTCTGTGATTTTTTACTTAATCTTATGAAACATGGGACCAACACTTTACATGATGCGTTTATTTATTTATTATTTAATTTTTTTAACCCCTTATTCTCCCCAATTTCGTGGTATCCAATTGGTAGTTACAGTCTTGTCTCATCACTGCAACTCCCGTACGGACTCGGGAGAGGTGAAGTTTGAGAGCCGTGAGAACCTAACCAAGCCGCACTGCTTCTTGACACAATACCCACTTAACCCGGAAGCCAGCTGCACCAATGTGTCGGAGGAAAAACCAAACACCTGGTGACCGTGTCAGCGTGCACTGCTCCCAGGCCCACCACAGGAGTCGCTAGTGCACGATGGGACAAGGACATCCCTGCCGGCCAAACCCTCCCCTAACCCGGACGACGCTGGGCCAACTGTGCACTGCCCCATGGGTCTCCCGTTCACTGCCGGCTGCGACAGAGCCTGGACTCGAACCCAGAATCTCTAGATCTCTAGATGCGTTTGTATTTTTGCTCAGTGTAATAGTTTTGAGGGAGCGTGCAATTGGCATGCTGACTGCAGGAATGTCCAGAGCTGTTGCCAGAGAATTAAATGTTCATTTCGCTATCCTAAACCGCCTCCAACATCGTTTTAGAGAATTTGGCAGAACTTCCAACCTGCCACACAACTGCAGACCACGTGTATGGTATTGTGTGGGCGGTTTGCTGATGTCAACGTGAACAGAGTGCCCTATGGTGGCGGTGGGGTTATGGTATGGGCAGGCATAAGCTAAGGACAACAAATACAATTTAATTTTATCAATGGTAATTTGAATGCACAGAAATACCGTGACGAGACCCTGAGGCCCATTCATCCGCCGCCATCAACTCATGTTTCAGCATGATAATGCATGACCCCATGTCGCAGGGATCTGTACACAATTCCTGGAAAATGTCCCAGTTCTTCCATGGCCTGCATACTCACCAGACATGTCACCAATTAAGCATGTTTGGGATGCTCTGGATCGACATGTATGACAGCGTGTTCCAGTTCCCATCAATATCCAGCAACTTCACACAGCCATTGGAGAGGAGTGGGACAACATTCCACAGGCCACAATCAACAGCCTGATCAACTCTATGCGAATGAGATGTGTCGCGCTGCATGATGCAAATGTTGGTCACACCAGATACCAGATTTCTGATCCACACCCCTACTTTTTGTTTTAGGTATCTGTGACCTACAGATGCATATCTGTATTCCCAGTCATGTGAAATCCATAGATTAAGGCCTAATGAATTTATTTAAAGTTGATTGAATATCCTCATTAGAATCTTTGAAAATGTTGTATGTTGTGTTTATATTTGTTTGGTATAGCTTACAAAATATATTTTGTATTTCCTCCTCAGATATTTCCTAATAGAACGAGGGAGGAACATGTGTGGACTGGCAGCCTGCTCCTCTTATCCTCTCCCCCCGGTGTGATGTAACGGGAACTCAGAAGAGAAGAAGAGAACGCCACAGTCAGAGTCTTCAGCTACAGTATGAGAACTCAGGAAAAACAGGATACATTTTCTCATTCAGAGGACAGGAGTGAGCATCTCCGTGTTATTTGCATGGACATGTTTTTAAGAACTGTAGTTATACTGTTACAATGTGAGTTTTACATTTTCCAAGTTACTTATTTTAAATTAATTATAACTTGATCGTATTATGAAGGTTTGTACTGTATATAGTATGTGGCTGGTCATGGTTAGTTAGTAGGCAATGACTGGGTAGTGAGAGTCTTTGAATCGTGTGCTTATGTAGCAACATATTGCTCTGGTTTTGAGTGTGTAAGAGATCCTAGTTAGTACTGTAGTTGCCTACTGTCACAAAAGCATCACCAATATTTTAGCTTCTCTTGATTTTACATTTTGGTTAGTGTTATTTTCTTTAGAGGTTTGTACTAGGCATATTTTGTGTATTTTAGACTGATGCTGCTGAGGGTTACTTTTTTTGCATGTAGTTTTGTGGTTTTGTAAAAAAAAAAAAAGATATATATATATACAGTACCAGTCAAAAGTTTGGACACACTTACTCATACTTTCTTTGTACTATTTTCTACATTGTAGAATAACAATAAAAACTATGAAATAACACATATGGAATAATATAGTAACCAAAATAAGTGTTAAACAAATCAAAATATATTTTAGATTCTTCAAAGTAGCAACCCTTTGCCTTGATAACAGCTTTGCACACTCTTGGCATTCTCTCAACCAGCTTCGTGAGGTAATCATCTGGAATGCTTTTCCAACAGTCTTGAAGAAGTTCCCACATATGCTGAGCACATGTTGGGTGCTTTTTCTTCACTCTGCGGTCCAACTCATCCCAAACCATCTCAATTGGGTTGAGGTCGGGTGATTGTGGAGGCCAGGTCATCTGATGCAGACCTCCATCACCCTCCTTCTTGGTCAAATAGCCCTTACACAGCCTGGAGGTGTGTTTTGGGTCATTGTCCTGTTGAAAAACAAATTCCCACTAAGCGCAAACCAGATGGGATGGCATATCGCTGCAGAATGCTGTGGTAGCCATGCTGGTTAAGTGTGCCTTGAATTCTAAATAAATCACAGACAGTGTCACCAGCAAAGCACCCCACACCTCATCCTCCATGCTTCACAGTGGGAACCACACATGAGGAGATCATCCATTCACCTACTCTGCGTCTCACAAAGACACAGCGGTTGGAAACAAAAATCTCAAATTTGGAGTTGTCAGACCAAAGGACAGATTTCCACCAGTCTAATGTCTATTGCTCGTGTTTCTTGGCCCAAGCAACTCTCTTCTTATTGATGTACTTTAGTAGTGGTTTCTTTGCAGCAATTTGACCATAAAGGCCTGATCCACGCAGTCTCCTCTGAACAGTTGATGTTGAGATGTGTCTGTTACTGTAACGATCGTCGCCTGGTAACGAGGAAGCGGACCAAAACGCAGCTGGGAGCGAACACATGTTTATTCAACACACTGGAAATAAACATGTACACAAAACTCAAGAAAATGTCGATACGTTACGTGCTCAAAACAAAGAGACAACAACCCACAAACATCGTGGGGGGAAAGGAACTTAAATGTGATTCCCAATCACACATAACTAGCGACAGCTGTCTGATTGGAAATCACCCCCAGCCCAACATAGAAATAAACCACAAAGAAAGGCTATAACAAAACATAGAAAATAAACCATAGAAATACCACACCCTGACCAAAATAGCAGAGTTCCCCTGGTCATGGCGTGACAGTACCCCCCCTCCAATGGTGCGTACTCCCGGCACACCAACCTAAAGTCTATTAGGGGGGGGACCCGGGTGGGCGCCTCACCCTCGGGTGGAGGCTCTGGCCCCGGGCGTGTTTCTCCCCCTGCCTCCACCCTAGCCCTACCCCTCTAGCCCGGACTGGACCACGGTGGAGCGGCATGCTCAGGCTCCGGAGCGGAGCCGCCGACCGGAACAGGACTGGTCACCGGTGGACCGGACACAGGCCGTGCCGGACTGTGGACACGCGCCGTGGGCCTGGTGCGGGGAACAGGGACGGGCCGGACAGGACCGGGGACACGCACCACCAGCCTGGTGCGGGGAGCAGGGACGGGCCGGACTGGCCTGGGGACACGCACCACCAACCTGGTGCGGGGAGCAGGGATGGGCCGGACTGGACTGGGGACACGCACCACTGGCTTGGTGCGGGGAGCAGGGACGGGCCGGACTGGACTGGGGACACGCACCACTGGCTTGGTGCGGGGAGTAGGAATGGGCCGGACAGGACTGGGGACACGCACCACTAACCTGGTGCGGGGAGCAGGGACGGGCCGGACTGGGGACACGCACCACTGGCTTGGTGCGGGGAGCAGGGACGGGCCGGACTGGACTGGGGACACGCACCACTGGCTTGGTGCGGGGAGCAGGGATGGGCCGGACAGGACTGTGGACACGCACAACCAACCTGGTGCGGGGAGCAGGGATGGGCCGGACAGGACTGTGGACACGCACAACCAACCTGGTGCGGGGAGCAGGGACTGGCCGGACAGGACTGGAGACGTCTGGCAGCTCGGGACAGTCTGGGCAGTCTGGCCCCTCCGGCAGTTCAGCGCAGTCTGGCCACTCCGGCAGTTCAGCGCAGTCTGGCCACTCCGGCAGTTCAGCGCAGTCTGGCCACTCCGGCAGTTCAGCGCAGTCTGGCCACTCCGGCAGTTCAGCGCAGTCTGGCCACTCCGGCAGTTCAGCGCAGTCTGGCCACTCCGGCAGTTCAGCGCAGTCTGGCCACTCCGGCGACTGTTGACTGGCGGGCAGCTCCGACGACTGTTGACTGGCGGGCAGCTCCGACGACTGTTGACTGGCGGGCAGCTCCGACGACTGTTGACTGGCGGGCAGCTCCGACGACTGTTGACTGGCGGGCAGCTCCGACGACTGTTGACTGGCGGGCAGCTCCGACGACTGTTGACTGGCGGGCAGCTCCGACGACTGTTGACTGGCGGGCAGCTCCGACGACTGTTGACTGGCGGGCAGCTCCGACGACTGTTGACTGGCGAGGCTGGGTTCACGCACTTGAAGCCTCGTGCGTGGTGCTGGTACCGGATATATAGGACCATGGAGGCTTACTGGCGGTCTCGAGCTTAACCCTGGCATCGCCCTTTCTGGCTGAATGCCTGCTACCCCCTGGTAACTGCGGGGCGCTGGTATAGCGCGTACTGGCCTAAAAACACTTGGCCTCGCCATAACACCCATTACCCCGAAGCATAAGCCCTGTCCATTAACTGGCCTCCGAAAAGCAGTCCGGGGATTTGGCCTGGGGCTCCAAACTTGCCCCACAAAACTCCCCTTGTGCCCCCCCCAAAAAATTCTTGGGGAGGCCTCTCGAGTTTACTCAACTCCTCGTTCCTCTGCTGCTTGGTCCTGGTTTGGTGGGTTGTTCTGTAACGTTCGTCGCCTGGTAACGAGGAAGCGGACCAAAACGCAGCTGGGAGCGAACACATGTTTATTCAACACACTGGAAATAAACATGTACACAAAACTCAAGAAACTGTCGATACGTTACGTGCTCAAAACAAAGAGACAACAACCCACAAACATCGTGGGGGGAAAGGAACTTAAATGTGATTCCCAATCACACATAACTAGCGACAGCTGTCTGATTGGAAATCACCCCGAGCCCAACATAGAAATAAACCACAAAGAAAGGCTATAACAAAACATAGAAAATAAACCATAGAAATACCACACCCTGACCAAAATAGCAGAGTTCCCCTGGTCAGGGCGTGACAGTTACTTGAACTCTGTGAAGTATCTGTTTATTTGGGCTGCAATCTGATGTGCAGTTAATTGCTGATTTCTGAGGCTGGTAACTAATGAACTTGTACACTGCAGCAGAAGTACAGTGGGGGAAAAAAGTATTTGATCCCCTGCTGATTTTGTACATTTGCCCACTGACAAAGAAATGATCAGTCTATAATTTTAATGGTAGGTTTATTTGAACAGTGAGAGACAGAATAACAAAAATCCAGAAAAACGCATGTCAAAAATGTTAGAAATTGATTTGCATTTTAATGAGGTAAATAAGTATTTGACCCCCTCTCAATCAGAAAGATTTCTGGCTCCCAGGTGTCTTTTATACAGGTAATGAGCTGAGATTAGGAGCACACTCTTAAAGGGAGTGCTCCTAATCTCAGCTTGTTACCTGTATAAAAGACACCTGTCCACAGAAGCAATCAATCAATTAGATTCCAAACTCTCCACCATGGCCAAGACCAAAGAGCTCTCCAAGGATGTCAGGGACATGATTGTAGACCTACACAAGGCTGGAATGGGCTACAAGACCATCGCCAAGCAGCTTGGTGAGAAGGTGACAACAGTTGGTGCGATTATTCGCAAATGGAAGAAACACAAAAGAACTTCAATCTCCCTCAGCCTGGGGCTCCATGCAAGATCTCACCTCGTGGAGTTGCAATGGAACAGTGGAGATCAATGAAATGGTAGGTTGCAATGACTAATGTACCATAACCACCAAAACGAGACCTGGGACCAGCATCCGTTGTCTTATCTAATTTGTCTCTCCTCAACAGACATCGAGAAGCAGCTGATTAGCGCCAAAGATAATCTATCGCTGACTATTTGGGTTTCCACTAGATAGCACAGTCAGAATTGGCAATATCGTAAAAATGTATGAAAATAATTATTCGCTTTTTGTTATTAATTTAAGGTTAGCATTGCTGCTAATGTTAGGTTTAAAATAAGATTTTAAAGGTCGACTTTGGGCACGAAAAACCATCTACCTGCCCTTTACTCAATTTAACAGAAATGGGGGTTGCCTTTGGTGGTTCATCGACGTCATGTGCGCAGCGACCGTAGCTAGTTCCTTAGCTATGCTAGCCAGTGCAGTTAGCCAGTAACTCAGTATTAGTTTACGTCATTTCACATTTGTTTTTGGATTAAACTGTAGAGATCGATAAGAAATAGCACTTCTGTAGCCGAAAATCTTATTCATATGTGTTTTGTTTATAAGAATTAAATGACCTGAAATGATGGTGAATTGACCTTTATAACTTTGTGGCTGTAGTAACTACTGACGACCGTCTATTCGCCCATCCGTGGTTTCCACTAGCTTCTTTATTCACAAAGTTGGATTCCAGTCAGATTCCACAGCCACAGTCAAAATTGGCTACAAAAATGTGCTTTCCGTCATAATTTTAAGGTTAGGTATGAGGTTAGCAGTCCATGGTTAGCTTTAAAATCACATTTTAAGAAGATAAATTGTAGAAATGGGCAGATATTGTAACTTTGTGGTTATAGAAGCTAGTGATGCCCCATCTTCGTCTCTGCTAGCGCTCATGTGAGATATGTTTCCAGGTTCTGAGATTACTTTTTATGCAGTCACATTACTGTAGTATTGTAAATTCCCCGCCCATGTGCACCTGAAGTTTCCTTGGGCACCTAACTAGCATTCTTCCCCAGACCTCCAGCCTTATCGGAGCTAGCTAGCTATCTAGCTGAAGATACCACTGTGCTAAGTTTTTGATCAATTATAAACCTGTTTAAGTCATTACTAAATTGAAATGCATCCCAACATCAATTACAGGAAATGAAGCCAGCGAACACCACGAATGGTGTCCCTGTACTCCATTCAGCAAAAGAAGCTGCAAACCCAAGAAATTCACCCCAGAAGAGGTACTGGTACCAAATCCCAGCTTCAAAGAAAATCAAGGAACGAAAAGAAAGGTGTGTCCACCCATATGATGACCACTGATCCATGATGCAATTCCAAAGTGCAAGTTCAGTGAATGTGTGCATGCATGATTGTTTGTCTCAATTGTGTGTATAATGGGCTATAACTGGGAAATGCTAGTAGGAAGAATTTAAAAAGTCAGAGGAGAAGGAAGACAAGGATGTAACTGTTCATTACACACAGTATTTAGGCCAAATAACCTGTCAAGTTTCATTAGGCACCAAACGGAAGAGGACTGATTGTATAATATTGAAACAGGGAGAGACTACCTCAAGTTGTCCAATAAAAAATACTTGTTTTTCTTTTCCGTTGCGAAACGTTTGCTACGGCGTATGTGTAGAGGACACGAGTCGGTCATGATTGCTCAAGGTCACATGATGGGTAGCCCCTGACTGCGACATCAAAATCTATTTCAGCCTTCAGGCTAATGGGGGATTTCCTCTTGGTCTAACAGTTCTTATCCCCAACGTGGGGCCCGATCTGTCGTGGGGCAGGAGATCAAAGGGGTGATTGTAGCGGACTTGAGTCGGTCATGGTTGCTCATGGCCACGTGATGGGTAGCCCCACCTGCGACTTCAAAATCAGTCGGTTCTAGTGCCAATAGTGAATTTCCTCTTGGTCTAATGGTCAAGATGTTGGTTTCTCCTGCGGTAGACCCAAATGTTACATGTGGACTAATGCAGAGGTTTTCAAACATCTCCTAGGCGACCCCCCAGGTATTCCACGTATTTGAACTATTCCTGGGCTAGCACACGCGGTTCAACTTGTCAACAAATGATCAAGCCAATGGTCATGTTCCTCTGCTCAGACGTGGCACACAACCATTGGTTGATGCATGCCACGTCATCGACTGCCGTCTGACACCAGAAAGCTATAACAACATATGTGGTTAGCTGATATGTAAAATACCGATCCAGATGTTGTGGCATACATCTGAGCAGAGGACACAACCCTTGTTTAGGCGATCAGGTGAGCTAGTCAGGGCTATAACAATACTGTGAAACGTCTGTGGGTCCAAGAGGAGACATTTGAAAACTGCATGAATGAATACAATCCTGTTGGTGATCTCACTTTACTCTTTGTTTTCACATTGCAGATACAACCTGGAAGTCTATCGAATTATGAATTGGAACGGTTGGAAAATATCAGACAAAACCAAGTGTTCCTGTCCTCCATAAAACTGCTTGAGGTTTGTTGAAGAACAGAGTTTAAATGGTATCTACTTATGCATATTTTACTGAAACTCCTTGTGTGGTGAAATGAATAACATATTATTGTTTCAACAATAGGCCAAGCAGGATTTGAAACCAGAAAAAACACAGAGGTCTCAAGAGACAGAAACTAAAGTAATGACAGATTCAACATTTGTACCAATGACTGAAAATATTTACTTCAATGTTTCCTGTGTACCGTGTATGTACTTACATTGGTCAGTCGAATTTGGTCTCAGTACAAAGTAAATGAGCTTCCGTTATACATACTTAATCCCTTTAGGACAAGGCCCATATGAGCTTCTGTAACTTATGGCATACAGAATGTATTTATTATGGCCAGCTTGGATAGAGAATGTCAGTGTGACTCATTTCTGTTTCTAACACAATGTAACTAATGTCTTGGCTCACTACAGTAAGGTAGCCTGGACAGAGATACTGCCTCCTCGCACCAAGTCCTTGAGAATCCAGAAGAAGGAAGCAGAGCCACTCCCCCTGCCCCCGGAACCACACAGGATTTATTATGAGGCCGAACGAGTAAGTGACTGACCAATAGCAAAATGCGACGTGAGTAACTGACCAATAGGATATGCTCTTATGTTAAGAAATTGTACTTCACTACACAGAAAAGCCTACTTTTCACATTTGTTCCATTTTAATCTTGAATCGCTACTTTATTTCTCATGATAATGGTTTGTTTGTTTATGTTGTGTATTTACTAAAGATTGAACGTGCCAGGAAGCCAGAGGGTCTCATTAGAATGGAGCCAATCAACATGGAGGAGGATAGTTCACTGCCACCTGAGCTTCTCAAGCTGTGGACAGAGGTTGCACATTTGTTCACCATGACCTACTTTTCTCTAGCACGGTTCCAGATCTGTTTGGGCGATCTTTGCAACTCATTGGGCATGAAAATGACCATAACATTTGGCAAGACTGCACAAACAGATCTGGGACCAGGCTAACTCTTCAGTCCTATGTTCAGCATAACTGTTTGCAGCTTTGCTGTTCTTTTACAGTTTTACAATTGTATTCCACAGGATTTAATCAAAGAAGAAAAGGAGGAGTTGGGTCTGGAAGAGTGAGTTTCATTTTGAATGTTAAAACCTGTTAGGGATAGTGGGCAGAATTTTCACGTTCGGATGAAAAGCGTGCCCAGAGTAAACTGCCTGCTACTTGGGCCCAGAGTCAAATATTTGCATATTATTAGTAGATTTGGATAGAAAACACTCTGAATTTTCTAAAACTGTTTGAATGATGTCTGTGAGTATAACAGAACTCATATGGCAGGCAAAAACCTGAGAAAAATCCAACCAGGAAGTGGGAAATCTGAGGCTTGTAGTTTTTCTATCTAATCCCTATAGAAACTACAGTGTCTGTGGGGTCATATTGCACTTCCTAAGGCTTCCACTAGATGTCAACAGTCTTTAAAACCTTGTTTCATGCTTCCACTGTTACTGGGCAGAGAATAAGAGCCCAGTCAATCAGTGGACTGCCTGGGACCAGTGAGTTGTTTACTGCACACAGGCGCGCCACTCCATCTTTTTCCTCTGTAATGAATACGCTATTGTCTGGTTGGAATATTATCGAAGATTTATGTTAAAAAGACCCTAAGGATTGATTGTAAACATCGTTTGACATGTTTCTACGAACGGTAATGGAACATTTGGACTTTTTGTCTCTGGTTTTACGCTCGTTCATTTTGCCTTTGGATAGTGATCTGAACGCGTGAACGAAAGGAGTTATTTGGACATAAATATGGAGTTTTTCGAACAAAAATAACATTTCTTGTGGGAGTCCTGGGAGTGCATTCCGACGAAGATCAGCAAAGGTAAGTGAAGATTTATAATACTATTTCTGAGTTTAGTTGACTCCAGAACTTGGCGGGTAACTGTATAGCTTGCTTTGATGGCTGAGCTCAGTACTCAGAATATTGAAAAATGTGCTTTCGCCGAAAAGCTATTTTAAAATCTGGCACAGCGGTTGCATTAAGGAGAAGTGTATCTATAATTCTTTCAATAACTGTTTTAAAAGTTTATCAACGTTTATGATGATATTTTTGTAAATTGATGTGCTCCTCACCGGAAGTTTTGGGAGGCAATACATTTTCTGAACATCACGCGCCAGTGTAAAATGGGGGTTTTGGATATAAATATGAACTTTATCGAACAAAACATACATGTATTGTGTAACATTGAGTCCTGAGAGTCATCTGATGAAGCTCGTCAAAGGTTAGTGATTCATTTTAGCTGTATTTCTGGTTTTTGTGGTGCCTCTCCTTGCTTGGAAAATGGCTGTGTGGTTTTTCTTGTGAAGTTGATGTCATAACATAATCTAATGTTATGCTTTCGCCGTAAAGCCTTTTTGAAATCGGACAACGTGGTTGGATAAACGAGAAGATTGTCTTTTAAAATGGTGTAGAATTGTTTGAGAAAATTGAATTATGAGATTTTTGCTGTTTTGTATTTTGCGCCCTGGCTGTTGGCGAGGGGTTCCGCTAGCGGAACTCCTGTCCATAACAGGTTATTAAGGAATATGTCCATTTTTCTTAACGTTCTGTGACAAATGTATGTATTTGATGGACGTCCTGTATTGATTTGAATGTATAGATGTGTAAAACCCTAACCTGTGCCAGGCTGACATTACATTGGGTACGTTTCCAGGTACCGTAGTACTCTGAAGAGCATGGAGCTGAGTAAGAGTGGAGGAGTAGCTAAGGTGAAGAGTCGTATCGTCTCTGTTGCCTTCCACCCGTGTAGCAGTCGTCTGCTCATGGCTGCTGGGGACAAGTTGGGTGGAGTGGGGCTGTGGAACCTCGTGAGTACACACACACAGTGAAGCTGGATGCCGTAGAGTTAATGTGTGACTGGGCTTATTTGGTTTTTGTTTTTCTTTCAGGAATCTGGTATGGGTGATGTTGTGCTGCCGTTTGTTGTTTCCCCAGGACTCTTGCTGTGTTCAAAACAACTGGAAACTCAGAAAAATAAAAGGTCAAATCATGACATCAGTGATCTTCAGGTCAGAGCTCAAGAAAGCGGCCCGAGTTGGATGACCGTTCAAAAAAATCACAGTCTGAGCCCCCCCCCCCCCCCCCCCCCGAGTTCCCAGTTGTTTTGAGCGCGCTGAAGTCGGAGATTTCCGAGTTCCCAGTTGTTGTGAATACAACAACGGCGTGCTGCTGTTTGTTTTCTCAGGACTCTGATATGGGGGATGAGGGCGTGCTGCTATTTGAGCCACACGTCCGGCCGGTGGCCTGCATGGCGTTCTCCAGGTCACATCCTACAGACCTGTTGACCCTCAGCTACGACAGGACGCTACGGAGCACAGACGTGGAGAAAGCCGTTTTTGACGAGGTACCATGCATAATACAGTGATGATAATATATGGCATTTAGCAAACAGTTTTTTCCAAAGCAACACAAAACGGTGAGTGCATGTATTTTCATGTGTGACCCCAGTGGGAATTGAACACGCATATCAGATTTTAGATTCCCTGTTTTGTCTTTGTTACGTTATCTCTGTTCTTTCTCCAACTAGGT
Organism: Salmo trutta; assembly: GCF_901001165.1. Classification (NCBI taxonomy): domain Eukaryota; kingdom Metazoa; phylum Chordata; class Actinopteri; order Salmoniformes; family Salmonidae; genus Salmo; species Salmo trutta. The sequence goes on from NC_042985.1 coordinate 14,817,218, forward strand.
GTATCGGATCAAGGATGACTTGAGAACCTTTGACTTCCTGTCACATGACTGTTCGACGCTGGTCACCGGGGACTGGTACGGAGACGTTGCCATCGTTGACAGGTGGACTCCAGGGTAAAGTAACATCGTTTTGATTTTCTCTCTGTACAAGGACTGGCCATTCTGTTATAAGTCAAAAGCTTATTGCTAATGCCTTATTAATGTTGGTCTGTCTCGTTTTTACTCAGAACCTCTCATGAGTCCCTCCATAGCCTGGATACCAAGACGGTTCGCTGTGTTCATGTCCACCCTGTTCAGAAGCAGTACATCATGGTGGCTGAGAACAGGTACAAAATGGGAATCAGTGCTATGATGTGCAATATGTCGACCGATGTCAGCCAATCAGGTCGACCAATCAGGTCGACCAATGTCATTATGGCAAGCAATCTCTATACAAGCCTTGAGACAATCCTATGGTTTAATAAGTTGATTTATGTATTTTGTCAAGTTTGCAAAATGATTACTTATAGTATAGTCCTATTAATGAAATCCACTTTCTATTTCATTGATCTTTTATGTTGCTAAAACTGATATTGATGTTTTGATTTTTCTCTAGTATTGTGAGCATTTACGATGCTCGATGTTTGACGGCGTCGTCGAGCGAGCCAGTCTCCCAGCTCTATGGTCACTCAAAGAGCATCTCAATTGCCTACTTCTCTCCTGGCACTGGCAACAGAGTAGTGACCACCTGCCTAGACAACATCAGGTGAGTCTGCATGCCACAGTTAGTACGTTAAAATATGTAAAGAGATTTTTTTTTTTTTTTTTTTAAATGACTATAAAGTTCAAATAAATAATTTGCTTATGTGCTATGATGTGTTTTAAAAGTTGCACTAAGCATATTGTCCAATACTTGAAACCTAAAATGTTTAGCAATTAAATTTACTTTGTTTTTCAGGATTTACGACACCTCGGAACTGACCTCCAGAGCTCCGCTACTGCCCTCCATCCAGTAAATTCATTATACTATCACATTTAGAAAGCGAAACTGACCAGGTCTCTTGAGAAATAGTGTTTTATCTCTCCTGGCTAAATAAAGATGAATTAAAAAAAAATTGTGGAAAGATCCCGCAACCTCTGTTTGCATTGGTTTACTCTCCAATGCCGGTGTTATTTCTAGTATGTGTGCTTTATACCAATAGACATCAGTCAGCAAATCCAGGAGTCTTTGTAATAGTGTCTTTGTGTAATGCTGATGAATCCATTTCCTTTGTCCCTCTTTGCAGACAGAACTTATACACAGGGCGCTGGCTGTCCAAGCTGCAGGCGATGTGGGACCCCAAGAGGGACGACTGCTTCGTTGTGGACAGCATGCAGTGGCCTCGCAGAGTCCAGGTATAAGCACTCCTTTCTTCCCACGTCTATCATCGAACCTCAACAACATAAGTAAGATCTGAGATCGTGTTACTATTCCCCAAACAGGATGTGTAAGGTCAATGTACAAGTTATGGATTATTTGGCTATGCATGGTATGGGTAACGTTTCATATATTTTGTATACGGGGCACTGTGTCCAAGACAATTTTCTCCTCTGGGACAATAAAGTATATCCTTTTCTATCCAGGTGTTCCATGAGAGTGGGCAGCTCCAGCATTCCTTCCAGGACCCAGAGATGACCACCGTGCTCTCAGTCATAGCCTTCCACCCCACCAGGAACGCTCTACTGGGGGGTACCGCCTCCGGACGGCTGTACGTCTTCACCGACTGAGAGCAGGATGCCTGTATGTGTTCACTGCCTGAGGAGAAACCTGGGCCATTGTTTACAAAACATCTGCATAAGAGTCCTGATCGAGGATCAGGTATCCTCCCTCTTATTCATTAGGATCTGGAAGGCTCAACTGATCGTAGATCAGCACTCCTACTCTAAAATGTTTAATGATACGGGCCCAGAGCACATGCTTAGAATAGTCCAAAATAAGTTGTTTGTTTTTCTGCAAGCTGTCTTTGCTATTGTTTTCTATCAAATTTGATGTTTTGTTTAGTTTAAATAAAGTTATATATTTAGCTGAAGTTGTGCTTTTCATGTAGTTTAGCTCTTTCATTGGCTGTATTGTACCCGTAGCGAATTTTGTGATTCATTGGTTTTATTCTTTCAAATAAAAACTACCAGAATTCAGTGCCTACAGCCCTATAATCAATAAAATCATGGCTAAATACCAGTGTGTTGAAAATGTGTCCCATATCAGGCAACTCACTCTCTCCTGTGCCTAGGTGAATTATTTTCTGCAGTTTTTCCTCAACACCAAAAATAACATGACAATGTAACTCAACTCGGGTGTACAGTCGTGGCCAAAGGTTGAGAATGACTCAAATATTAATTTCCACAGTTTGCTGCTTCAGTGTCTTTAGATATTTTTGTCAGATGTTACTATGGAATACTGAAGTATATTTACAAGCATTACATAAGTGTCAAAGGCTTTTATTGACAATTACATGAAGTTGATGCAAAGAGTCAATATTTGCATTGCTGACCCTTCTTTTTCAAGACCTCTGCAATCTGCCCTGGCATGCTGTCAATTAACTTCTGGGCCACATCCTGACGGATGGGAGCCCATTCTTGCATAATCAATGCTTGAAGTTTGTCAGATTTTGTGGGTTTTTGTTTGTCCACCCGCCTCTTGAGGATTGACCACAAGTTCTCAATGGGGAGTTTCCTGGCCATGGACCCAAAATATTGACGTTTTGTTCCACGAGCCACTTAGTTATCACTTTTGCCTTATGGCAAGGTGTTCCATCATGCTGGAAAAGGCATTGTTCGTCACCAAACTGTTCCTGGATGGTTGGGAGAAGTTGCTCTCGGAGGATGTGTTGGTACCATTCTACATTCATGGCTGTGTTCTTAGGCAAAATTGTGAGTGAGCCCACTCCCTTGGCTGAGAAGCAACCCCACACATGAATGGTCTCAGGATGCTTTACTGTTGGCATGACACAGGACTGATGGTAGCGCTCACCTTGTCTTCTGCGGACAAGCTTTTTTCCGGATGCCCCAAACAATCGGAAAGGGGATTCATCAGAGAAAATTATTTTACCCCAGTCCTCAGCAGTCCAATCCCTGTACCTTTTGTAGAATATCAGTCTGTCCCTGATGTTTTTCCTGGAGAGAAGTGGCTTCTTTGCTGCCCTTCTTGAGACCAGGCCATCCTCCAAAAGTCTTTGCCTCACTGTGCGTGCAGATGCACTCACACCTGCCTGCTGCCATTCCTGAGCAAGCTCTGTACTGGTGGTGCCCCAATCCTGCAGCTGAATCAACTTTAGGAGACGGTCCTGGCGCTTGCAGGGCCTTTCTTGGGCACCCTGAAGCCTTCTTCACAACAATTGAACCGCTCTCCTTGAAGTTCTTGATGATCCGATAAATGGTTGATTTAGGTGCAATCTTACTGGCAGCAATATCCTTGCCTGTGAAGCCCTTTTTGTGCAAGGCAATGATGACGGCATGTGTTCCCTTGCAGGTAACCATGATTGACCGAGGAAGAACAATGATTCCAAGCACCACCCTCCTTTTGAAGCTTCCAGTCTTTTATTGGAACTTAATCAGCATGACAGAGTGATCTCCAGCCTTGTCCTCGTCAACACTCACACCTGTGTTAATGAGAGAATCACTGACATGATGTCAGCTAGTCCTTTTGTGGCAGGGCTGAAATGCAGTGGAAATGTTTTTGGGGGATTGAGTTCATTTGCATGGCAAAGAGGGACTTTGCAATTAATCTGATCACTCTTCATAACATTCTGGAGTATATGCAAATTGCCATCATACAAACTAAGGTAGCAGACTTTGTGAGAATGAGTATTTGTGTCATTCTCAAAACTGGCCACAACTGTAGGCCTACCTTAGCTTACTTCTATGTTATTAGACTAATAGCTTTCTGTGTTACAGTTCAGACTTCGTGAGAAGTATTGTGTATGTTAGGCTGTGGGGGTAATTTCAGAAATTGTTTTCAAATTGATAAAGGATTAATCTTTGTTAATAATATGACCACCCTACCTTCAATTATTGGGCTTAAATTACTGTAATTATGTATTCTGTACTGGCTAATTTGCATTTTAATTACATTTGGACTTTGATTTGAATCATCGTTGTTTTACATCAGCCCTGAAAATGTCACACCAATTGAGCACCATCTTTAGGTATTTGACGAAACTTGTTGAATTTAAGAATTAAGACCAGTGATTTGGTGCCGTTGTAGACTAAGGAGTAACATTGACCTGTCCGTGACCTTTTTAACCTTTCCGATCACTTAATGAGATCTCAGCAATGGTAAGGCCAATCCTCGTGAAATAAAGTGTGTGTTCCTGAGAAGCGTCTTTATAATTTTATTTAAAATGGTCTGAGAAGAACAATGCATTGGCAGGGCAATTCAAGCAAAGACAATATGCAGTGATAAGGGACAATTTGAAATTGACTGGGTTGGGGTGGTCCAAAATAGGGGAGGGTTGTAAAACTACTTTGGGGGAGGGGTATGTTTAAAAAAAAAATTGGCACAGGGAAGGTTAGTTTATTTTTATTTATATACACTACCGGTCAAAATTTTTAGAACGCCTACTCATTCAAGGGTGTTTCTTTATTTTTACTATTTTCTACATTGTAGAATAATAGTGAGTACAACTATGAAATAACACATGTAGTAACCAAAAAAAGTGTTAAAACAAATCAAAATATATTTTATATTTAGAGATTCTTCAAAGTAGCCACCCTTTGCCTTGACAGCTTTGCACACTCTTGGCATTCTCTCAACCAGCTTCACCTGGAATGCTTTTCCAACAGTCTTGAAGGAGTTCCCACATATGCTGAGCACTTGTTGGCTGCTTTTCCTTCACACTGCGTTCCAACTCATCCCAAACCATCAGGATGCACCTGAGCTCAATTTCTAGTTTCATAGCAAAGGGTCTGAATACTTATGTGAAAAAGAGATTTCTGTTTTTTATTTTTAATACATTTGCAACATTTTCTAAAAACCTGTTTTTGCTTTGTCATTATGTGCTGATAAGGGGGGGGGGGAATAATTGTAATACATTTTTGAATAAGGCTGTAACATAACAAAATGTGGAAAAAGTGAAGGGGTCTGAATACTTTCGTCGATGAACTTTCACCCTAGTCTGAGGTCCTGAACGCTCTGGAGCAGGTTTTCATCAATTATCTCTTTGTACTTTGCACTGTATATAGATCATTTACTTTTATACAATTTCATTAATTGTCGCAGTCGAAAAGACTGAATTATGTAGAATGCACAGTTGTGTTGCACTGAGACTCAGCAATATGACGTTGCGTTGTACAGCAGGATGAACCATAGATATTTCAGATGAGTGTTATTCAAGACGATTCCCTCACAGAGTATCTGCATGTGCTCCAGTTCACTTCACTGTTGCTGTGTGATAGCTACCGGACAACAACGGCAGAGAAGTTTAGCATTGCGCTTTGCGCTCTAACAGGCTGACTACACCGCATTGCAAAATAAGTGTAGAAGTCTATATTATTAAATTATTGCACCCACACTGCTCACACGCGCCAACGAGCATCTGCGTTGTCAAGGGCTTAAATAGAAGTCAGTTCTATTTGTGACGCAGATCGCACTGCATGTCCTACTTCTCACATCTCTTCATTGGTTTATAGAAGCAGGTACCCACGTGCCATCTCCTCATTGGTTATACCCACGTGGGTGACTGAAAGACGAACGAGGTCAGTGGCGCTAAAGCACCTAATTTATGAAAGTTGCCAATCTCAATATAAAGTCAAGAGAAGAAAAAGCCTGGAAGGAGGAGAGATGACTAGAAACGATTCGGTCACCCACGTGGGTATTATCAATGAAGAGATGGCACGTGGGTATCTGCTTCTACAAACCAATGAGGAGAGGCAGGACTTACAGCTCGATCTGTGTCAGAAATAGAACTGACTTCTATTTTAGCCCTTGGTAACGCAGACACTCGTTGGAGCGCGCGAGCAGTGTGGGTGCAATAATTCAATAACATAGATTTCTAAATTTATTTTGCAACGCTCGCACACGCGACGCAAGCGGTGTAGTCAGTCTGTAAGTTCTGGAAGTCATTGTGCATTGCTGACTCTACCATCAAGACATTACTTTACAAACACAGCCCAAGATACTACATACACTTGAAAGGGTCTTGGCTTATAATCATTTCAGTTTAAAAGTCCCATTTAGTTAGAGTCTGATGGTAGGTAGCACATTTACTTATCATCATGAGCAAATCTTCTACTGTATGTTCAGAGCTGTTTACAGTTCACTCTTCTCGCTGATCATTTACTGTTATTTATTTTATTCCACAGGATTCAATCGAAGAAGAAAAGGAGGAGTTGGATCTGAAAGAGTGAGTTTATTGCTTGCCATATTTGCACTTTTGCTTTTCATTAAGGAGGATAGGCATTTGGCCTTTTTCTAAGTGTTCTGTGACAAACTACATTATTGTATTAGTATTTAATGGATGATTTGTATTGATTTGTATTGTATTGATTTGAATGTATAGATGTGTAAAACCCTAACCTGTGCCAGGCTGACATTACATTTGGTACGTTTCCAGGTACCGTAGTACTCTGAAGAGCATGGAGCTGAGTAAGAGTGGAGGAGTAGCTAAGGTGGTGAAGAGTCGTATCGTCTCTGTTGCCTTCCACCCGTGTAGCAGTCGTCTGCTCATGGCTGCTGGGGACAAGTTGGGTGGAGTTGGGCTGTGGAACTTTGTGCGTACTCTCTCAGTATCTCACACAGTCACACAGCTTTGTTTTTGTGAATTTCCAGGACTTTTTGGAGAGTAAAAATGTGTTCTTATTCAAAATCCTAACTTTAACCTTAACCCGAAACCTTGTCAGGACATTCTGGTGACTTATCAGAACATTGTGGTCCTGATCCAGGCTGTATCACATTCGCCTATGATTGGGAGTCCCATAGGGTGGCGCATATTTGGCGCAGCGTCGTCCGGGTTTCGCTGGGGTAGGCCGTCATTGGTTGTTTTTTTATGTTGTATGTTTTACCTGCAAGACACTTTTGCTATTGTTTTGTAAGTAAATAAAGTTATAGCACTTTTCATGGAGTTTATTATTTTTCAGTACAGCGGCTGAGGCAGACAAGTCATGTTATTATCATGTTGTCTTATGAGAGCCATAGAAAACTCCCTAGTGAAGATCTAGTGCCAGTATTTCACCTCTAGATGGCAGTGTTGTAATACATTCACAACAACTACATTGAAGTCATACTAGCACTGGTTAAGGAAAGGGGGATGATACCTAGTCAGTTGTTCAACTGAATGCCTTCAACTGAAATGTGTCTTCAGCATTTAACCCAATCCCTCTGAATCAGAGAGGTGCAGGGCGCTGCCTTAATCGACATTTAAGTCTTCGGCACCCGGGGAACAGTGGGTTAACTGCCTTGCTCAGGGGCAGAACGACAGATTTTTACCTTGTCATCTCGGGGATTCAACGTTCTAACCGTTAAGGTTTCCACAAACATAGGTTTGGTTTACTCCTAGCAGAACTCGGCTAGGCGAAGCAACCATCTATGCTCGCACATTCCCTAAAGAAAAAAAGTGGCAATATTACTGTTTGTCCCTCTTGAGCCACCGTAGCAACAACATAGCCAGGAAAATAGATGGATAGAGGAGACATCTTTATATCTGTACCATCATAGTGTATGTGCCAGCATGGGCTGCACCATTGAGGCTACAACCATAAAAATCCCCACCTAGTTGACTACTTTGACTATTTTTTAAATGCTGGAAGCGCTCAATGGCCCTTCACTGGTATACTTTTATTTACAAAGCCATTTTGGGTTTACTACCATTTTATTTGAGCATTTTTAGAAATGTGGTGGGTACTCTCATCATTCGCAGGACTTTATCCTGCTAACTGTTCCAAATGTCCGAACTGAATTTGGTAAAAGGGCTTTAATGTACTCTGCTCCATCGGCTTGGAACGCCTTACAAAATACTTTTAAACTGGAAGAACTTGTCCTGATTGGTGTTTTTAAACCACTGATGAAGGATTTTGAGGCTGATTCCCTGACCTGTCAATGTTTTTAATTTGCTGTTTTATTATTTTGTTATAATACTGTGAATTCTATGGTTTTTACTAGATTACCATGTAGTAACCAAAAAAGTGTTAAACAAGTCTAAATATATTTTATATTTGAGATTCTTTAAAGTAGCCACCTTGATGACAGCACACTCTTGGCATTCTCTCAACCATCTTCACGAGGTAGTCACCTGGAATGCATTTCAATTAACAGGTGTGCCTTCTTAAAAGTTAATTTGTAGAATTTCTTTCCGTTTGAGCCAATCAGTTGTGTTGTGACAAGGTAGGGGTGGTATACAGAAGATAGCCCTATTTGGTAAAAGACCAAGTCCATATTATGGAAAGAACAGCTCAAATAAGCAAAGAGAAACAACAGTAAAACATTTCTTTAAGACATGAAGGTCAGTCAATCCGTAAAATGTCAAGAACTTTGAACGTTTCTTCAAGTACAGTTGCCAAAATCATCAAGCGCTGTGATGAAACTGGCTCTCATGAGGACCGCCACAGGAAAGGAAGACCTAGAGTTACCTTTGTTGCAGAGGATAAGTTCATTAGAGTTAACTGCACCTCAGATTGCTGCCCAAATAAATGCTTCACAGAGTTCAAGTAATAGACACATCTCAACATCAACTGTTCAGAGGAGACTGCGTGAATCAGGCCTTCATGGTCGGATTGCTGCAAAGAAACCACTACTAAAGGACACCAATAAGAAGAAAAAGAAAAACATGAGCAATGGACATTAGACTGGTGGAAATCTGTCCTTTGGTCTGATGAGTCCAAATTTTAGATTTTTGGTTCCAACCGCTGTGTCTTTGTGAGACGCAGAGTAGGTGAACGGATGATCTCCGCATGTGTGGTTCCCACCGTGAAGCATGGAGGAGGAGGTGTGATGGTGCTTTGCTGGTGACACTGTCTGCGATTTATTTAGAATTCAAGGCACACTTAACCAGCATGGCTACCACAGCATTCTGCAGCGATACGCCATCCCATCTGGTATGCGCTTAGTGGGATTATCATTGGTTTTTCAACAGGACAATGACCCCAAACACACATCCAATGAGGTTTTTGACCAATGAGAGTGATGGAGTGCTGCATCGGATGACCTGGCCTCCACAATCACCTGACCTCAACCCAATTGAGATGGTTTGGGATGAGTTGGACCGTATAGTGAAGGAAAAGCAGCAAACAAGATCTCAGTATATGTGGGAACTCCTTCAAGACATCATGAAGTTGGTTGAGAGAATGCCAAGAGTGTGCAAAGCTGCCAACAAGGCAAAGGGTGGGTACTTTGAAGAATCTAAAATAGATTTTATTTGGTACTACATTATTCCATGTGTTATTTCATAGTTTTGATGTCTTCACTATTATTCTACAATGTAGAAAATAGTAAAAATAAAGAAAAACCCTTGAATGAGTACGTGTGTCAAAACTTTAGAATGGTACTGTATGTGCGAACTGTTTAGACTGGGAAGCATACGATAAGGTTTACAAGGAACCATCAGAAATAACAAATATTGTATAGTATTATATACTGTTAGAAAATAAGTGTTACAATGGTTGAGATGGTATGAGTAAGACTCACGAGGTGAAGGATATGGCACACACATTTAAGAATAAATTATATTTATTGATAAATGAATCATCGAATACACCAGTCTTCATTCTGTGATAAAAAATATTCAGTCTTGATTGGGAGTAACAACAGAAATGCAGAAGACATGCTTACAGAGACCGATCCATATGCATGGCCATGAGACAGTAAGGGAGCTAACAGAAGGACATTGAAGAGGCTGTCTGGGTGTTCCTAACACTGGAGTCATTGGGGACGTTCCAGGTTGTCTTCATTGCAGTCACACTGCTCAGATTGTCAGATCTTACCACCTGGGTCGCTAGTATTCATTAGTGCACACACCGTAGGAAAATGTCTTGCAAAGAAAAAATTAAGTTAAGGTAGTCCCTCCCTGTTTGTTTCTTCAGTTTGGTTTCTAGTGAATACGACCCCTGGAGACATGTTTACACATCTCCGGACCCACACTGATATGATATTGCTATTGATTTATAGCGATCTTTTGAGATGTGCAGCATGACTGCAACAACCTGGAACGCACCCATTGCAATCAACACTGAGCTGCATGTTACTGCTACACCATCTTCTCATCATCATCTCATCCCATGCATTAAGAAGCTAGGTTCACCAGTATAACAGTAGGTAGGCTAATCATGAAAAACATGTCACTTGAATATCCAGTGATCCTATATGGAAAGACAGGAGAACACATCAAAACAAACCGAAAAACATCACTTACTTTTTCTGTCTGTAGCTGCCCACATTGATTTCAACATGTCATTATTTTCAAATGTTTTCATTATTGCTCAAATAAGGTTGTATTGTTTGTCATACACATTGAACTGAAATTCAAAGTTGCGATCTGAGGTATAAAAATCTAAATATTCTGCCTTGACTGGCCTTCCACAACTTCAAACAAAACCAATCACTTTAATCTAATACACCAATCAGGGACCAACCACTTGTCGTTATCTTAATATTGCTGCATAGCAGACCACATTAATTCATAAATCTATATTATTTATTAAACCCACCATACACTATTCTATTGAGGGATTATAACATTAAAACAACATACATATGTCTGATAGGATTGTACTGATGCAAAACCAAATGATGATGTAGAAAGATACTTTTATCTTGAGTCTATGTAGGGTTGCAAAATTTCTGGTTACTTTCCCAATATTCCAGAATTCTTGGTACGAGGATTCCCAATTTTCTGCTTATTCCCTCCCGTTTCCAGTAATCTTCCAACTGGGATTCCTGGAAAGCATGGTAATTTGGGGACATTTTCCAGAATTTGTCAACCCTAAACTGATGCTATTCCCTCTCTCAACTTGTTTATTCTAAGCCAATAGATAGAGTGCCGGCTAAGGACAATATAATAGAAGCTTGTAGTGGTTATCATTGTCCTGTTCTGCAGCTCTTCACTAGTCAGCCCTCTCCCAAACCCTCCTCAGGAACTCTAGCTCTCATGTGAAGTAACGCTGAGGCTACAGAGAGGTATCTTTGGTAGACATGTAAAGACAGTGTGAAAATGAGAGGGTATAATGCTCCCTTAGGTGGATTTGGAGGTAAACCTGACAAAAACTTTCCCTGGCCCAGATTAAACCGATTCCTAGACTACAAGCATTTTGAATGGAGATGCACCATTAAGGATGCCATAACTCAGGTGTAAGCTTAGAGATTCCGGGAAACCGTCCCTGAATCTCTACCTACTTTGCGTATTTCTTTGAATTCTAGTCCTCATCTGAATCACTACGCTAAAAAAGTATCATTTTCAATGATAAAAAATAACATTAGTTCAGTTAAAATAGGTTATACAAGGACAACTCTAAATATAAGGAGACTCTACTTTGTACAAAATAATTCAGCAGGACTTCAATATATTCAACATTTTAAAATAACCCAATGCATTAGCACAACTACAAGTTGAAATGTATTTTTCACCTAGGCATGTTCACCTAGGCATTTTCATTTTCTTATACCTTTAGAAAATAACCAGAATTATTTATTTCAAAGCACGCATTTAATAAACTAAAATGTACCATATCCAACCTTAAAATATTCATAGTTTTTATCGTTATAGTATTGCACATCTAGTCAGTGTTTTCAAGAGGTTGACCACTGTGTTCTACCCCCTACTGTACTTTCCAGGTCACATAATAATAACAAAGAACACCATTGCATCTAGTTTGATTGATCTTTTTTGAAAGTTTCTTTTAAAAACTTATGATTGCTAGTTTTTATACATTGATTAAAATAATTCGTAACAGTAGTCTCTGATGCCATTTGAAATCAGAAAATACAACAATTCCATTCATTTGGTTTATAGTTTTGATGTACTGTATGACTGTCTCTTGATTGTTCCATGCCAATTTGTAATGATGGTTAATTAACAAACTATAAACCAAGTTTAGGACACCCACAGTCATTACACAGATATTCTTCAACTTTCTTACAAGACAGTATAGTACACTGAGTGTATAAAACATTAAGAACACCTACTCTTTCCATGACATAGACTCACCAGGTGAAAGCCTCCCTTATTGATGTCATTTGTTAAATCCACTTCAGTGTAGATGAAGGGGAGGAGACAGGTTATAGAAGGATTTTTAAGCCTTGAGACAATTGAGACATGGATTGGGTATGTGTGCCATTCAGAGGGTGAATGGGCAAGACAAAAGATTTAAGTGCCTTTGAATGGGGTATGGTAGTAGGTGCCAGGCACCCCAGTTTGTGTCAAGAACTGCAACGCTGCTGGGTTTTTCATGCTCAACAGTTCCCTGTGTGTATCAAGAATGGTCCACCACCCAAAGGACATCCAGCTAACTTGACTGTGGGAAGCATTGGAGTCAACGTGGGCCAGCATCCTTGTGGAACGCTTTCAACACCTTGTTGAGTTCATGCCCCGGCGAATTGAGACTGTTCCTAATGTTTGGTATACTCAGTGTATATGGGACCAGTCAAAAGTTTGGGCACACGTACTCATTCAAGGGTTTTTCTTTATTTTTACTATTGTCTACATTGTAGAATAATAGTGAAGACATCAAAACTATGAAATAACACATGTAGTAACCAAAAAAGTGTTAAACAAATCAAAATATATTTTAGATTCTTCAAAGTAGCCACCCTTTGCATTGATGACAGCTTTGCACACTCTTGGCATTCTCTCAACCAGCTTCACCTGGAATGTTTTTCCAACAGTAGTTCCCACATATGCTGAGCACTTGTTGGCTGCTTTTTCTTCATTCTGCAAAGGGTGGCTACTTTGAAGAATGTAAAATATATTTGTATTTGTTTAACACTGCTTTGGTTACTACATGATTCCATATGTGTTATTTCATAGTTGTGATGTCTTCACTATTATTCTACAATGTAGAAAATAGTAAAAATAAAGAAAAACACTGGAATGAGTAGGTGTGTCCAAACTTTTGAATGGTACTGTACATTCAAAAACGTACATTTTTTCATCTTCTATTGAATATCATATCTTTGTTTCTTTTTCAGACTCCAGACTTCAGTACTCCTGCCAGTAGAAATGTTTCTCCTCCAATAGCAGCCCAAATGAAAGTTTCAGCAGCATTAGAATGATTATCATGGATGTTTTACATGTTGACCCCAATTGAGTAAAAGGCATGGTTTTTCATCTCTCTCTCTCATCCTTTCTCAGCTCAAACTCATTGTACAGTACACAACTCAACACTTCACACCTCTGTTTTTATATCAATGTCATCTAATATATTTGTATCTGTCTTATTATTATACAGTTTTTTTCTCTCTTACAATTGATGTTCATATGAAGTAATAGAAAATAAAGGCAACTGTTGTTGTTCTGTTGGTTGAATAATATGTGTTTCCTCCCAGGCCTATAACAGACCTCAGATGTCTCATTTTATAACTCTGTTGCCTTGTCTCTTGGTAAAAAATAAAGTACCTTGAAATGACCTGAATTTCCAAAGTAAAACATGAGCTCAGAAAATGTCCTCCGTTCAGTCTGATGGTTAGAAAAAGGAAGAGGGTCAGCAAAGGGGGTGGTCCTTGGCTTGTAACAGGAAGTGACTTGTGGGAGAAGGTTGAAGGTTAATTCCCGTTCAGATGGAGCAGCCCTCCCTTCCTGTCTACAGCCTTCCTTTACTTTCTCCTATCCTCCCCCATCCTTCGCATATGTCCTCTCAGAGGAGGCCTCTTTTTCATTCACTCCTCTTTCTCTCCCTCCATCGCTCAGTCTTTCTCACTTGTCTATAAGGAAGCCTCCCATCCAGCGGAACTTGCAGGCAACCCACCGCCTGAGAGGGCAGAAATACTCAAAGTGGAACTGCTGGAACTCAGGCGTCTTGCGTATGTCCCGGAGGAAGGCGATGTCCAGGTCAGACTCAGTCAGCATGATGAGGAGGGAGAGCAGGGCGAACAGCAGTCCCATGGTCACAAGGAACATACGCAACACACTCAGGATGAACTTATGTAGCTCCTGTACCTCGTTGTTAGGGAGAGACTTCCTGGTCCGACCCAGCCGAAGCACTCTGCCGTCAGGGCCAAACTCAGCCACCTGTCCCTCAGGAGTCCCGGCTTCCGACTCCTCCTCTTCGATGCTGCAGGGGGCTCCATTGGGGTGGCGCGCCACGGCTAGCTCCAGGCTGTGTTCGGCCGTGGGGGTGGGCAGCACACTGTCCGAGGGGCAGTAGGCCTCGTCAGAGATGACACGTTGGGATGACCCGCCCTCGCCGGCATCTGTTGTGTGGTGACGGTGTCGCGGCATGAAGGAGTCGCCGTGGGAGACGGAACGCACGGGAGTGGAGTGGGCGGAGTCTCGTAGGGACTCCAGGCCTGAGAGAGATAGAGATAGTAGAAGAAACATCAAACTCAGAGCTGTGAAAATGTATCCCATCATAAAGACAATGAGAAACAACTCCTATTACACAACTAGTGAATCCACATAACACATATCAGTGTACCATGGAAGAAAACTACACATTGGGGCAGAGAGATATTGTGTCTCTCAGTTCAGTGTTCAGATCTAGTTATTCATGTCAATCCCTGGGTCAGGAGACCTTTGGGATGAGAGGCAGGATCTACTCTGTAGCCCAGAGTGTTAATGTAAAAATAGAGAGCTCAGCCAGCCTTTAAAATGATCCAGGGGGAGAATCAGAGTCCTCATGGAGGATCATAGGTTTCACTCTCACACACATTCCCTTCAGGTTGTAGATACTACCCTGTCCTGCTAAATAGAATATGTGCCGTTGATCAAGTCGAACACAGAGGAACAAAGGTGTTCTAATACAGTAGGCCCCTCTGACCTAAATATTCATAGGTTTCACCTCCATCACTCGGTCGCGTCATGCCATTGTTATGAACGTTCTCAATCCAGCCTCTATCGGTGGCGCCACAGTGGTGCCCTAAAATCCTGATAAACCCAGTCATTCTGGACGGAGGCTAACGACTGTTTAGTCTAAATTACACTATACTGCCTGGAAATACGGTGCAATTGTTAAAGTAGTCAAATGTTTAGTAGGAAACAACTTTTCCAGCATTATCATGTCAAATTTACTTTAGACATGGCAATGTTGTCATTAGCTAGCTAAGTTCGTCAAAAATAGCTAGCTAAAATCCGGTGTCCACTCAATCATAGCTAGCTAGCTAACGCTATACTACAGTCGTGGCCAAAAGTTTTGAGAATGACACAAGTATTAATTTTCACAGTCTGCTGCCTCAGTTTGTATGATGGCAATTTGCATATACTCCAGAATGTTATGAAGAGTGATCAGATTAATTGCAATTAATTGCAAAGTCCCTCTTTGCCATGCAAATGAACTGAATCCCCAAAAAACATTTCCACTGCATTTCAGCCCTGCCATAAAAGGACCAGCTGACATCATGTCAGTGATTCTTTCATTAACACAGGTGTGAGTGTTGACGAGGACAAGGCTGGAGATCACTCTGTCATGCTGATTGAGTTCCAATAAAAGACTGGAAGCTTCAAAAGGAGGGTGGTGCTTGGAATCAATATTCTTCCTCGGTCAACCATGGTTACCGCAAGGAAACACATGCCGGCATCATTGCCTTGCACAAAAAGGACTTCACAGGCAAGGATATTGCTGCCAGTAAGATATCTAAATCAACCATTTATGGGATCATCAAGAATTTCAAGGAGAGCGGTTCAATTGTTGTGAAGAAGGCTTCAGGGCACCCAAGAATGTCCAGCAAGCGCCAGGACCATCTCCTAAAGTTGATTCAGCTGCGGGATCGGGGCACCACCAGTACAGAGCTTGCTCAGGAATGGCAGCAGGCAGGTGTGAGTGCATCTGCACGCACAGTGAGGCAAAGACTTTTGGAGGATGGCCTGGTATCAAGAAGGGCAGCGAAGAAGCCACTTCTCTCCAGGAAAAACATCAGGGACAGACTGATATTCTGCAAAAGGTACAAAGATTGGACTACTGAGGACTGGGGTAAAGTCATTTTCTCTGATGAATCCCCTTTCCAATTGTTTGGGGTATCCGGAAAAAAGCTTGTCCGGAGAAGACAAGGTGAGCGCTACCATCAGTCCTGTGTCATGCCAACAGTAAAGCATCCTGAGACCATTCATGTGTGGGGTTGCTTCTCAGCCAAGGGAGTGGGCTCATTCACAATTTTGCCTAGAACACAGCCATGAATAAAGAATGGTACCAACACATCCTCCGAGAACAACTTCTCCCAACCATCCAGGAACAGTTTGGTGACAAAAAATGCCTTTTCCAGCATGATGGAGCACCTTGCCATAAGGCAAAAGTGATAACTAAGTGGCTCGGGGAAGTAAACATCAATATTTTGGGTCCATGGCCAGGAAACTCCCCAGACCTTAATCCCATTGAGAACTTGTGGTCAATCCTCAAGAGGTGGGTGGACAAACAAAAACCCACAAATTCTGACAAACTCCAAGCATTGATTATGCAAGAATGGACTGCCATCAGTCAGGATGTGGCCCAGAAGTTAATTGACAGCATGCCAGGGCGGATTGCAGAGGTCTTGAAAAAGAAGTGTCAACACTGCAAATATTGACTCTTTGCATCAACTTCATGTAATTGTCAATAAAAGCCTTTGACACTTATGAAATGCTTGTAATTATACACTGCTCAAAAAATAAAAGGAACACTTAAACAACATAATATAACTCCAAGTCAATCACACTTCTGTGAAATCAAACTGTCCACTTAGGAAGCAACACTGATTGACAATAGATTTCACATGCTGTTGTGCAAATGGAATAGACAACAGGTGGAAATTATAGGTAATTAGCAAGACACCCCCAATAAAGGAGTGGTTCTGCAGGTGGGGACCACAGACCACTTCTCAGTTCCTATGCTTCCTGGCTGATGTTTTGGTCACTTTTGAATGCTGGCGGTGCTTTCACTCTAGTGGTAGCATGAGACGGAGTCTACAACCCACACAAGTGGCTCAGGTAGTGCAGCTCATCCAGGATGGCACATCAATGCGAGCTGTGGCAAGAAGGTTTGCTGTGTCTGTCAGTGTCCAGAGCATGGAGGCGCTACCAGGAGACAGGCCAGTACATCAGGAGATGTGGAGGAGGCCGTAGGAGGGCAACAACCCAGCAGCAGGACTGCTACCTCCGCCTTTGTGCAAGGAGGAGCAGGAGGAGCACTGCCAGGGCCCTGCAAAATGACCTTCAGCAGGCCACGAATGTGCATGTGTCTGCTCAAACGGTCAGAAACGGACTCCATGAGGATGGTATGAGGGCCCGACGTCCACAGGTGGGGGTTGTGCTTACAGCCCAACACCGTGCAGGACGTTTGGCATTTGCCAGAGAACACCAAGATTGGCAAATTCGCCACTGGCGCCCTGTGCTCTTCACAGATGAAAGCAGGTTCATACTGAGCACGTGACAGACGTGACAGAGTCTGGAGATGCCGTGGAGAACGTTCTGCTGCCTGCAACATCCTCCAGCATGACCGGTTTGGCGGTGGCTCAGTCATGGTGTGGGGTGGCATTTCTTTGGGGGGCAGCACAGCCCTCCATGTGCTTGCCAGAGGTAGCCTGACTGCCATTAGGTACCGAGATGAGATCCTCAGACCCCTTGTGAGACCATATGCTGGTGCGGTTGGCCCTGGGTTCCTCCTAATGCAAGACAATGCTAGACCTCACGTGGCTGGAGTGTGTCAGCAGTTCCTGCAAGAGGAAGGCATTGATGCTATGGACTGGCCCGCCAGTTCCCCAGACCTGAATCCAATTGAGCACATCTGGGACATCATGTCTCGCTCCATCCACCAACGCCACGTTGCACCACAGACTGTCCAGGAGTTGGCGGATGCTTTAGTCCAGGTCTGGGAGGAGATCCCTCAGGAGACCATCCGCAACCTCATCAGGAGCATGCCCAGGCATTGTAGGGAGGTCATACAGGCACGTGGAGGCCACACACACTACTGAGCCTCATTTTGACTTGTTTTAAGGACATTACATCAAAGTTGGATCAGCCTGTAGTGTGGTTTTCCACTTTAATTTTGAGTGTGACTCCAAATCCAGACCTCTATGGGTTGATAAATTGGATTTCCATTGATTATTTTTGAGTGATTTTGTTGTCAGCACATTCAACTATGTAAAGAAAGAAGTATTTAATAAGATTATTTATTTCATTCAGATCTAGGATGTGTTGTTTAAGTGTTCCCTTTATTTTTTGGAGCAGTATACTTCAGTATTCCATAGTAACATCTGACAAAAATATCTAAAGAAACTGAGGCAGCAGACTTTGTGAAAATTAATATTTGTGTCATTCTCAAAACCTTTGGCCACGACTGTACATCTAAAGTCAATCTGGCGACATCAAAATGATAAAAAAAAGGTTTTCCTGCTAATTATTTGCCTCATTTTGAATGGCATTGTATTTCCAAGCCACTTTTGATGAAATCTTCATCATTGCTAATTGACGATGCATTGAGCAAATTGCTTATTTGGGCGTCAGTCCAAAAAAACATTCAAAAAAATATTGTGACGAAACATGCAACCCATGAATACCTGGAATACCCCAAACAATCCTCTCCAAATGCTCCACTACACTGCTTCACATAAACAACAGACATGCAATGCAGCCACTGATGTCACTCTACAACACTACTAACATGACCTTAAACCAAATCAATGAAAGCCGTCGGCCATAACATTTACTCGAGACAACATTTTGCACAACACCAGACCCAAACCAAATACTTCCGTCTAGCCGCATGCCATCGTTCCATCTCTAACGAAAACAGGGAATCTGAGAAGGAAGAGGTTCCTCGAAGGCTTCTTGTGTTACCCCAGACTCCAGGGTCATGGCTTGCAAAGCTGTTTCAAAGCAATCTGTAACACTAGATGGAGGAATCTGTGCCATGATGAGGTACTTGCTCTTTAAGATGTGTAAGTGTAACCCTGGATGGTTTAGTAAGGGATTCTGAATCCTGTGCCATGATGATGAGGTCCTTTACCTTCGGAGGAGCTACCTGGCCTGTTGGAGCCATAACCAGGAGGTGTTACGCTCAGCCTGGACGAAGCCCTGGAGGCCTCTGCGGACCCAAACCCGGAGGCTGAGTGTACCCCAGGGAGGGCAGGGAAGATGGGTATGGCCCCCAGAACCTTGCCCATGAGTCTGGGCCCCAGCTGGAGGACGCGGACCTTCATATCACGGTAGCAGTGGTTGATCATGCACAGATGCACATTCACCTTGGTCTCGATCCGGATCAGGCATTTCACCATGATGGCTGTTGAAGGAGTGAATAAGCGCACTGTACCGGCGTCCAAGTTACTACTGTCCTACAACTGCCCTACTAACGTCCTATCACCGTCCTACAACTGCCCTACCACCGTCCTACCACCCTACTCTTCCCCTGTGTCTGTCCGCTCTACTTTTGTCCCTTGTCCCCTGTCTGCTGTTGTCCCCTATCCCTTTGTCCTTGTGACTGGCGATGGCTGGCTACACTACACCACTCTGTCTCTATGACAGCCAGGCAGGCTGGGAGAGTGACTGGCAGCATCGTGAGAGCAGGAATGTGGCCCAATTGCAGTGTGGTTATCCTACCCCCCCACCCCCTAAAACTGCTACCCTTCTAACCATATGCTCCATAGTGACATACATGGAGAGGCCCTGACAGGAGGGCTATTTTTAGGCTGGGTATTATTACCACTGTAGATACCAATGAAGAACAGGAAAGGTTTGGACAGGGTTGGAGGGGTTCAATATCAGGACCTGTCATTGTACAATACAATACAATGCAACCGACATCATGTAGGTAAGTTGCTACTTCACATTCCCGTTTATACTGTAAAAGTGGCTGTGAATGTTCTTTACAAACCAGCAAAGTGACTTTCTCCTGCCACAATAATACCTTACAGTCACAGCAACTCTTGAGAGAATTGCAAGAATGACAAAGGAGAATAGATAATTGGTGCAGCCTTTGGTGTGTGTGTGTGTGTGTGTGTGTGTGTGTGTGTGTGTGTGTGTGTGTGTGTGTGTGTGTGTGTGTGTGTGTGTGTGTGGATAAGCCTGAATGACACACACAACTGTTGCTCCGCTCTCATAGCAATGGTACTACTCAGGTTACTGCTCAAGACAAGCTTTGTGCGTCAGTTTGTGTGTGTGTGTGTGTGTGTGTGGTGTGTGTGTGTGTGTGTGTTAAAAGCCCCCAGAATAGAGGCACTGTAAGGCTATAATCCATTCAGACACTAAAGCAGTGAAGTACCATAGCAGCATAGACCTCAGACACGTTTAAATCTTATGGCAGCTGCTTTGTAAGGCACTTCTAAAGAAAAAGTAGGGTTTAAAGTAGCTCTGCTAGCGGTGCAGATGCAATCTGGGAACAGTTTACTAATGGGCTAAAATGCACTTTCAATGGAGATTATTCATTGAGCATATTTTTCAGTCCAGGAATAGGCTTTATCTGGGTCTGGCAAACCAGCCATCTGTGTGCTATAACTTTTTGTTACACACATAAGTAGACTTAATCCAGCCCTATCTATGTCTACTGTAAATGATTGTAACTGATGTGTGTGGAGAGGGGCCAGTGTGTGTTTTACCCTCCATGATGGAGATGTGTACAGCTCTCCGTCTTTGTCGGGGGACACTGGTCAGCCTTGGGCCGTGGGTGATGGAAGGACAGCTCCTACTGGGTACCAGACCAGCCCTGTGGAAACATGTTACATGTTGGGGTTAAAGGCATACGCTCTTAGAAAAAAGGGTTACAAAAGGGTTCTTCTGCTGTCCCCATAGGAGAACCCTTATTGATTCCAGGTAGAACCATTTTTGGTTAAATTTAGAACCCTCTGTGTAAAGGGTTCTACATGAAACCGAAAAGGGTTCTATCTGGAAACAAATAGTTATTCAAAGAGTTCTCCTATGGGGACAGCTGAAGAACCCTTTTAGGTTCTAGATAGGATGATATATAGTGGAAGTAATTCAGCTGACAGTTTTATCCAAAGGGACTCACAGTCCAGTAACATATAGTGTATATTCAGTATGTGGGCCATGTGGGAATCACACCATCTAGAGTTGTAGGCAACATTCTCAAACTAACAATTCTGATATTGTTTTCAATAATTGGTCTTTTGACCATTCAGATCAGATCTGAAAAAAATCTGATGTGATTGGTCAAAAGACCAATGAGTGGAAGAAATATCAGTATTGGGCTACCTGTCTAAACACAGCCATGGTGTAACTCAGACATCAAACTAACTGTCATGGTGTAACTCAGACATCAAACTAACTGCCATGGTGTAACTCAGACATCAAACTAACTGTCATGGTGTAACTCAGACATCAAACTAACTGTCATGGTGTAACTCAGACATCAAACTAACTGCCATGGTGTAACTCAGACATCAAACTAACTGTCATGGTGTAACTCAGACATCAAACTAACTGTCATGGTGTAACTCAGACATCAAACTAACTGTCAAGGTGTAACTCAGACATCAAACTAACTGTCATGGTGTAACTCAGACATCAAACTAACTGTCATGGTGTAACTCAGACATCAAACTAACTGTCATGGTGTAACTCAGACATCAAACTAACTGTCATGGTGTAACTCAGACATCAAACTAACTGTCACGGTGTAACTCAGACATCAAACTAACTGCCATGGTGTAACTCAGACATCAAACTAACTGTCACGGTGTAACTCAGACATCAAACTAACTGTCATGGTGTAACTCAGACATCAAACTAACTGCCATTGTGTAACTCAGACATCAAACTAACTGCCATGGTGTAACTCAGACATCAAACTAACTGCCATGGTGTAACTCAGACATCAAACTAACTGTCATGGTGTAACTCAGACATCAAACTAACTGTCATGGTGTAACTCAGACATCAAACTAACTGCCATGGTGTAACTCAGACATCAAACTAACTGTCATGGTGTAAGTCAGACATCAAACTAACTGTCATGGTGTAACTCAGACATCAAACTAACTGTCATGGTGTAACTCAGACATCAAACTAACTGTCATGGTGTAACTCAGACATCAAACTAACTGTCATGGTGTAACTCAGACATCAAACTAACTGTCATGGTGTAACTCAGACATCAAACTAACTGTCATGGTGTAACTCAGACATCAAACTAACTATCATGGTGTAACTCAGACATCAAACTAACTGTCATGGTGTAACTCAGACATCAAACTAACTGCCATGGTGTAACTCAGACATCAAACTAACTGTCATGGTGTAACTCAGACATCAAACTAACTGTCATGGTGTAACTCAGACATCAAACTAACTGCCATTGTGTAACTCAGACTTCAAAAGCACCAAGGCTCACCTGTGAATCTCTGGAGGTTCCCGTTTTATTTTGGCACTTTGCTCCATCACTTCCTTAGCAACCCTGCCACTGAGAGCCAACACAGAAACAAAACATAACACTCAACCATGCATTATCACCAAAAACTGAACTGAAGGATCTTCAAAACGTTACTTATAGCCAGTACATGTATTTACCTGTATCTGAATCTACTTCCTTTGAAGAACAGATTACTGCTGGACACCGTTCTGACCTGGCTGGACTTGTCCAACCTGTGAGTGAACAGAGACAAAGAGATTTAGCAATGTAATAACATTGTAATAATAGCACATAAACTACCGGTCAAAAGTTTTAGAACACCTACTCATTCAAGGGTTTTCTCTATTTTTACTATTTTATACATTATAGTGATGACATCAAAACTATGAAATAACACATGTAGTAACCAAAAAAGTGTTAAACAAATGTAAATATATTTTATATTTGAGATTCTTCAAAGTAGCCAACCTTTGCCTTGATGGCAGCTTTGCACACTCTTGGCATTCTCTCAAACAGCTTCACCTGGAATGCTTTTCTAACAGTCTTGAAGGAGTTCCCACATATGCTGAGCACTTGTTGGCTGCTTTTCCTTCACTCTGCGGTCCGACTTATCCCAAACTATCTCAATTTGTTTGAGGTTGGGGGATTGTGGAGGCCAGGTCATCTGATGCAGCACTCCATCACTCTCCTTCTTGGTAAAATAGCTCTTACACAGCCTGGAGGTGTGTTGGGTCATTGTCCTGTTGAAAAACAAATGATAGTCCCACTAAGCACAAACCAGATGGGATGGCGTTTTGCTGAAGAATGCTGTGGTAGCCATGCTGGTTAAGTGTGCCTTGAATTCTAAATAAATCACAGACAGTGTCACCAGCAAAGCACCCCCACACCATAACACCTCCTCCTCCATGCTTTATGGTGGCAAATACACATGCGGAGATCATCCGTTCACCCACATCACGTCTCACAAAGACACGGCAGTTGGAGCCAAAAATATCCAATTTGGACTCCAAAGGACTCCAAAGGAATTTGGACTTTCCACCGATCTAATGTCCATTGCTCGTGTTTCTTGGCCCAAGCAAGTCTCTTCTTATTATTGGTTTCTTTGCAGCAATTTGACCATGAAGGCCTGATACACACAGTCTCCTCTGAACAGTTGATGTTGAGATGTGTCTGTTACTTGAACTATGTGCAGCATTTATTTGGGCTGCAATTTCTGAAGCTGGTAACTCTAATGAACTTATCCTCTGCAGCAGAGGTAACTCTGGGTCTTCCATTCCTGTGTTGGTCCTCATGAGAGCCAGTTTCATCATAGTGCTTGATGGTTTTTGCGACTGCACTTGAAGAAACCTTCAAAGTTCTTGAAATGTTCCGTATTGACTGACATTCATGTCTTAAAGTAATGATGGGCTGTCGTTTCTCTTTGCTTATTTGAGCTGTCCTTGCCATAATATGGACTTGGCCTTTTACCAAATAGGGCTATCTTCTGTATACCACCCCTACCTTGTCACAACACAAGTGATTGGCTCAAACACATTAAGAAGGAAAGATATTCTACAAATGAACTTTTAAGAAGGCACACCTGTTAATTGAAATGCATTCCAGGTTACTACCTCATGAAGCTGGTTGAGAGAATGCCAAGAGTGTGCAAAGCTGTCATTTTGAAGAATCTCAAATATAAAATATATTTTCATTAGTTGAAAACTTTTTTGGTTACTACATGATGTGTTTCATAGTTTTGATGTCTTCACTATTATTCTACAATGTAGAAAATAGTAAAAAATAAATAAAAACCCTTGAATGATTAGGTGTTCTAACACTTTTGACCAGTAGTGTACATTGTATCATATATTGATTGATTGATTGATTGATTAAATTACTGATAGTCAGTGTAACTCACTTGTAGAAAGCCTGATTCTCAACTCCACACTTCCACAGATGTTTACAGGCCTCAGGTGTAGGTGCAAAATATGTCAAGATGATCTTCTTGTCCTGCAGTGAGTATACACATGTAGGTATGAGTATGCACATCTTGTATTTCACATCTTCTGACTTGGCTACCAAAACCATAGAAATAGAATGAATAGAACGGGTTTGGAAGCTCTTACCCTGGCATTTGACTGGTAAACTCATGGGTACACTTGCAATGGTTGCCTGGTATTGTGATGCAATAATTTACATGGTATTTTGGAATGTTCTATAAACTGAGGCTGGATTGCCATGGTAATGCAGAATGTTCATTCAAATTATGCTAACTGATGTGGCTCATGCAATGGAATACATTTTTTGTAATGCCAGTTGAGTTGACTCAAATCACAGCACAGATTGAAGGGTGCACTTCCTGCTTTTACTTTCTGGCATGGGTACACACGAAATGGCTGCCAGTCCACCAATTAAGCAATCATTGACTTGAATGGAGACACCACTTCTATTCATTCTATTTCTATGAACAAGACTACAATGAGTACACATTTATCTATCAACAAGGGACCCACATCTTATGTCCAGTTAAGTCATTAGCTTCTCTATTACGGCTAAATTACACCTTCTCTCCAAAGGCCATTTCCAATGCATAAAACAGGTTTATCTACATGAATTTCACTGTGTAATTCCAGAGCAGAAAGGAACCCATTTTAATAATGCATGTCATGGAACCCACCTCTTTCTGATTTGCATATATATGGAATGTCTTTGCCTCAAACTTCAGCTTTGTCACCTCGTCCCTACCCACCAAGACAAGACAAGACCAGTCAAAACCGAACAGAACATTGAGAAGCGTTGAAATATTCATTGTGACCAACTGGCAGATTAGAACAGCTCTGTTTTATAGTTAGGAGGATGGACAAATAGGTTTAGGTCTGAGACTGTGGGATTCTGGACTGCCAGGTTAAATAGAACAATTGCTAACAATAGGCAAGCCAAATGTCGCACGTTTTATGCAACAACTACACACTTACATCTCTTACATTTTATGCAACTATTTCTGGCTGTAAAACAATGAAGGCTTGACAAAAGTTATGACTATGCTAACCATATTATTACTCACCACTTGAGGAAATGGACTCTCCTGTTCCCCTGCAGGACAGTGAAGCCAAACGGAGTGAAGGCCAGGAAGGCAGGGTTCCCTGATACATCCTGACACAGACACAACACAAGTATTGAATACACGGTGTATGTTGTTGTACAGATGTCGGATCTTAACTTGATCACTCTTTTGTAGCAGAGAATTTTCCTGCTACATCAAGAAATTCAAATGAGCCTTGTGAGTCCCTGAAAAATAGCAGTTGAGTCAATGGGATCAGGGCATGCTATCAAAATTATTTTCTCACTCACTCAAACGCTAGGTCTAGGTCCTATAACTGCAACATTCAAATGTACCAAAATGTATTTGAAATGCAACCATACACATCAACAACCACCATTTTATATAGCTTAATAACAAGAGATAGATATTGGTCTCCACTAGGCTACGACATACAGTACAAGGGTCAACTATATCCTAAGCTTATGAATGAACTGTCAAAATTTAGTTCAATCGCAGGCTGTGTCCATTTATTATAATCCACACGACACGCTGTAGCCGGCACGTAGCCTACATAAGGTACAGTGAGGGAAAAAAGTATTTGATCCCCTGTTGATTTTGTACGTTTGCCCACTGACAAAGAAATTATCAGTCTATAATTTTAATGGTAGGTTTATTTGAACAGTGTGAGACAGAATAACAACAAAAAATCCAGAAAAAAACGCATGTCAAAAATGTTATAAAATGATTTGCATTTTAATGAGGAAAATAAGTATTTGACCCCTCTGCAAAACATGACTTAGTACTTGGTGGCAAAACCCTTGTTGGCAATCACAGAGGTCAGACGTTCCTTGTAGTTGGCCACCAGGTTTGCACACATCTCAGGAGGGATTTTGCCCCACTCCTCTTTGCAGATCTTCTCCAAGTCATTAAGGTTTTGAGGCTGACGTTTGGCAACTCGAACCTTCAGCTCCCTCCACAGATTTTCTATGGGATTAAGGTCTGGAGACTGGCTAGGCCACTCCAGGACCTTAATGTGCTTCTTCTTGAGCCACTCCTTTGTTGCCTTGGCCGTGTGTTTTGGGTCATCGTCATGCTGGAATACCCATCCACGACCCATTTTCAATGCCCTGGCTGAGGGAAGGAGGTTCTCACCCAAGATTTGACGGTACATGGCTCCGTCCATCGTCCCTTTGATGCGGTGAAGTTGTCCTGTCCCCTTAGCAGAAAAACACCCCCAAAGCATAATGTTTCCACCTCCACGTTTGACGGTGGGGAGGGTGTTCTTGGGGTCATAGGCAGCATTCCTCCTCCTCCAAACATGGCGAGTTGAGTTGATGCCAAAGAGCTCCATTTTGGTCTCATCTGACCATAACACTTTCACCCAGTTGTCCTCTGAATCATTCAGATGTTCATTGCCAAACTTCAGACGAGCATGTATATGTGCTTTCTTGAGCAGGGGGACCTTGCGGGCGCTGCAGGATTTCAGTCCTTCACGGCGTAGTGTGTTACCAATTGTTTTCTTGGTGACTATGGTCCCAGCTGCCTTGAGATCATTGACAAGATCCTCCCGTGTAGTTCTGGGCTGATTCCTCACCGTTCTCATGGTCATTGCAACTCCACAAGGTGAGATCTTGCATGGAGCCCCAAGCTGAGGGAGATTGAAGTTATTTTGTGTTTCTTCCATTTGTGAATAATCGCACCAACTGTTGTCACCTTCTCACCAAGCTGCTTGGCGATGGTCTTGTAGCCCATTCCAGCCTTGTGTAGGTCTACAATCTTGTCCCTGACATCCTTGGAGAGCTCTTTGGTCTTGGCCATGGTGGAGAGTTTGGAATCTGATTGATTGATTGCTTCTGTGGACAGGTGTCTTTTATACAGGTAACAAGCTGAGATTAGGAGCACTTCCTTTAAGAGTGTGCTCCTAATCTCAGCTCGTTACCTATATAAAAGACACCTGGGAGCCAGAAATCTTTCTGATTGAGAGGGGGTCAAATACTTATTTCCCTCATTAAAAAGCAAATCAATTGTTAAAATTTTTGACATGCGTTTTTCTGTATTTTTTTGTTTGTTTTCTGTCTCTCACTGTTCAAATAAACCTACCATTAAAATTATAGACTGATCATTTCTTTGTCAGTGGGCAAACGTACAAAATCAGCAGGTGATCAAATACTTTTTCCCCGCACTGTACACTGTAGGTAAGGTACTGTATTGTATACAAACACCGCTTCCAGCTGTCCCCTGGCGGCGATTTTAAATATTTCTTCATTATTCAAATCCTCCTGCTGCATGATTATTTTCCTCCTGCGACGAAAGGTGTCAAATTAAGATCCGACATCTGTATGTAATGTACAACTGGCCTCACAAACAGAATAGCAAAGAAATCATATTGTATTAAATGAGGTTCAGGCTGTACTGGAATCAATAGAGAGCTAAAAGGACTCTGCCAGTGCAGAGCTATAATGGACCCTTCTCTTATCATAGTGTTTGTACCTTGCAGGGGTGAGGGTCCACACCATACGTCTCCAGCTCCTGGGCCTTCTGCAGGAAGTTCAGCTCTGACTCTTCTGGAGTCTGTCCTCTGGGAGATGAGGACACAACATCAGTCTACTGGGACTTGACAGATTACTGTGGGGTGGGCTGTGTGATGATGGATGAAAAAGGTTCCAGCGGTGAGCTAATGATTTGTAAAGTGAATTTTGTTTCATTCATTTCAGTGAGTGAAAGATGAGAGAGACCAACACTAGAGGGCAGCAGAGGTAAGATCCTGTAGGTGGTCTACAGTAGTAGAGTCTGTATATATGGATACTGCATATACTGTGAAGGGGGGAGGGGAGAGAGAGAGAGCCTCTTGAGGGTGATGTGATGTTCAGCTGACTGGCAGAGTTGTCCCAGGTTGCCACAAACTAATGACACAGCAGTACAGTACTGAGAAATACACACACACCCGCACACACACCCGCACATGCGCACGCACGCACACACACACACACACACTCTTAAGGTCACTGCGGTCCCTTCACCCACTATCCATAAGCAGGAAGAGTTGGACAAATAGCAGCTAGGAAAATATTTTATATTCAGCATATGATGTGGATATGAAATTGCATATCTACGGCTTAGCTAGGGTCATGCATAATGTATCTCATCACAATATCTATTTTCATCATGGATGTAACATTCTATCTAGGAGAGATAGGATGATCTTGTATCAAATTAGGCTCACAATCATCATGCTGATGATGACACTATATTCAATTACAAGCGCTATGTCAAATATCATAATCATCTGGTAGAGAGAGAGAGAGAGAGAGAGAGAGAGAGAGAGAGAGAGAGCAGAAAGAGCAGAAAGAGAGGGAGGGATGAGGCTAGTGGGATGGATGATGTCCATGTTCAGAATCAGGTGTGCATGGAGACTACAGACAGAGACTGAGTGAACTATGTGTCAAATAAAATCACAATGAGGAGTCTGACAGGTGTCACCTTACATTAGTTCTGTCTTGTGGATGTCCGAGATGCGTCTCTCCAGCTTCTCTGAGTGTTTAGGGAAGAACTGGAACTTAGAGCTGTAGCCCTCAGGATGCTTTCCAGGATCATAGTCACCAACTTCAGCTGGGGGAGGATGGAGAACACAGGAGACAACAGAAACAACTTTACCTGTGATGTCTGCAACACACAAATACATTACTGGGAAGACCTATGTAACCAATATGACATAAAGCATAGTGATCTGGCTGTTATAAACCACATGTATTGTAGTCATGGTATATGCCATCAGAGCTTCTCTTCTATATCTCTGCTATAGGTTAACCAGGCTGTTCTACTGCTGTTCTTTCATGCAGCCCTGAGATTCTGTAAGAGCCAGGCCCAGACAATCAGACAATGGTGGGCTTGTCTCTGTGTGGCAGGGGAGCAGGAGAGCCAAGCATTAAATCAGCTGCCTGAATGCCAATGAGGATGCTGCCACAGTGCTGGAAGCTACAGCCTGATCTCTAGACCTATACCTCCACCACTACCTCAACTCACACACTCACATCACAATGAAAACAATAGGTGACAGTGGTATTTTTCCATTAAGTCTTATAACAAACACCTTTATAAAACCCTCTTAGGCCTCACTCCCCCTATCTGAGATATCTACTGCAGCCCTCATCCTCCACATACAACACCCGTTCTGTCAGTCACATTCTGTTAAAGGTCCCCAAAGCTCACACATCCCTGGGTCGCTCCCCTTTTCAGTTCGCTGCTGCTAGCGACTGGAACAAGCTGCAACAAACACTCAAACTGGACATTTTTATCTCAATTTCTTCATTCAAAGACTCAATCATGGACACTCTTACTGACAGTTGTGGCTGCTTTGTGTGATGTATTTTGCTTTGTGTGATGTCTCTACCTTCTTGCCCTTTGTGCCGTTGACCGTGCCCAATGATGTTTGTACCATGTTTTGTGCTGCTACCATGTTGTGTTTCTACCATGTTGTTGTTATGTTGTGTTGCTACCATGCTGTGTTGTCATGTGTTGCTGCCTTGCTATGTTGTTGCCTTAGGTTTCTCTTTATGTAGTGATGTGTGTTTTGTCCTATATTTATATTGTATTTCAAATTTTAAAAAATGATCCCAGGCCCCCGTCCCCGCAGGCCTTTTGCCTTTTGGTAGGCCGTCATTGTAAATAAGAATTTGTTCTTAACTGACTTCCCTAGTTAAATAAAAAAATAGGCAAGAAATACATGGGGTTGCTGTGGTCCATTTACCTTGTAGTATGTAGGCAGCCAACATGGCAGCATCCGACGTCTTACACAGGAGACGGCCATGGTACAGATCTCTCTTGATCTGTAGGAAGACTAGATATCTACAAAGGAACATCAGAAACAGTGTGTTTTTTGGTCCACTCCAAACAAGCTGAACCTAAATGATTTGTTTCTCATTTCTTTCATTCCATTTGTAGCTCCATTTAAAGGGATGAGTGGGTCATACAGACGGCCAAAGAGAGCCCTGATCTTAAATTCCCAGACGATGTTCTTCACCTAACTCTTTGTTCGTTTGTTGGTTGTTTGGAAAGGGTTTGTAGAGGAGAGTGTTTGAGATAGACAGTGTTTGGTAAAGGAAGGCCTGAGGCGAATAATGGCGCATCTCTCTGAGTCCGTCTCTGCTCCTTCCTGCCTCTAGCCTATAGGGCCAAGGAGACCATTCCATTCCCAGCTAAAGCACAGCCACTTCCACAGCCCAACACAGAGGGGACTTCACCTTTTCTGGCCCTTCTCTTAATTGGAACCTTTTATCTCTCAGGTTGAGGAGATAGTGAAGAATTCTCTCCCTCAGAGATCTGTCGACATGAGACTTCTATAAAGCAGGATGATGAAATAACTTTTCCACTTCTACTAGTTTGAGTCAAACAAACAGTCCCCTGGTTGCTACTGGGTCGTTCTACACAGGATGACAAAACAACGTGGAGAAGGCTTCCTCTCCAATTCAATATCAAATAGGTTAGAATCCTGCTGGAAAGGAAACGGCACAATAGATAAAACTGTTACAGGCAACTCCATGTGTCCAGGTGTGTTAAGACATGAGAGGAAAATAGCCATTGTCAGGGATGTTTTGGTGCAGGTATATCAGCATTCAGCAGGTTTACCAGGTTAGCAGCATAAGCAATATAGTGTCTCTATGCAACATAGGCCCTTTGCCCCACGAGGAGATGAAAGGAATAAGTAATGCAATAGAGGTTTAATTCTGTGACTCAAGCTTGTTTGCGTGATGAGTAGCCTAACCTTGCCTGAGACCTGAACACGTAAAGTCAGATAAGTCACAACTCTATACTCTGCCTTCACATCTTCTCCTCTCTGCAGAGTGCTGCTGACTTCGCCTGGTGCAACATAATATACCCTCTAGCTAATAAATATATGGAAAACCAGTCTGTGTCCCAAATGGCACTACTTTTGACCAGGGCTCTGACCAAAAGTAGTGCACTATATAGAGAATAGGGGGCCATTTTGGATTCAGCCCAGGCTTTTAGTTCCCATCTCCCCATCATTAATACATAACCCTGTCTAGTCTCATTCAGAACCTGCTCTGTTAACCACATCCTTACCTCCTACACTGCAGTACCACCCTCCTCTTCAAATAGAACTTCACTTATCATGATCTGAGTGGATCTGAGTGGATCTGTGATGATTATCTTTCACCCTGGTTCTGTCCTCTATGATTTCACATATCATCTGTGATTTAGTTATGATTTGAGGTATAATTAACTCCTCGTGATCTACTGGTTTAACTGTAGTCTTCTGTGACAGACTGTTACTTGGCCAGCACACAAGAGATGTGCTTTTGGGTTTATAGATCAGTTTAGCTGTGGTCCATGGAGAGTCCTTCTTCAGTCTTCTGGTTGAGAATGTGATTGTTATTCAGGCTCTTGCAATTCATGTGAACGTTTCATGAGATCAAGTTGCCTCAGAAGAAAACGCACATTTTAGAATATCTTACCCAGCATTAATTTCACATACCAGTGGCTTATCTTCTCTAAGAGCAGTAAAGCAATAAATACCATTATTCATCATACAGTAAAATGTGTGCGTTTGTGTGTGTGTGTGTGTGTGTGTGTGTGAGTGTGTGTGTGTGTGTGTGTGTAGTCTTTACAGAAGGTGCTGCTGGCAGCATCACCAGATGGTGGAGGATTGGGAAGCGTTCTCTCCCTCCCTACCTCCGACTGGGGTTATGAGACAATGGGAAGCAGTGGAAAGTGAAAGGGGCTAGATTGCATGATGAAGAGACTAGGGTTGCATCCCAAATGGCACCCTATTCCCTATATAGTGCACTACTTTTGACCAGGCTCTGGTCTTAGTGCACTACATAGGGAATAGGACGCCATTTGGACACAGCCTAACTAGGTGAAGTGTGAGGAAGGCAGCCGTTCTGCCTTCCTCCTCCTCCCTCCTTCCTCCTCCCTCCTTCCTCCTCCCTCTTTCCTCCTCCTCTACACCGTAGTGTGATTGTCAGAGATAGAGTACCACATTGTGCAGACAGGGTGACCTGACATCGCAACTTAAAGAAAGAGTTATCTGGTCTAAATCCTCCTACAAACGGATTCACTATAGGCTTTTGATACCCCTATAATCAGCTTGTGCTCACTCATTCATGCCTGTAGTCTACCACTGATATTCTAGATGTGTGTAAAATTCAGCATCAACATGAGAAGTTTCAATCAGATGAAAGAGAGTGAATGCCCTCTGTTGGAAGAATCCAACGTCATTTGGACCAAAACAATTCTTCCAATCTATTGCACCCACTGTAGGCAAAATCGACACTCTCTTTTCCTACCACCTATCCCTCCCTCCCTCCCGGTTGGGTTGACAGCAGTGCATGGCTGGCACCCTAGTCTCCTCTATTATAAGCCCACTCCATTCTGCCTGTCAGACTCTGTCTCTAGTCTCTTACCTTGTGATTTCCTCTTTCAGGGCAGCCGGGTCGGGAGGGTAAAACTTGACACGTAAACACATGGTGAATGGAGGCTGGGCTGGGGGGAGAGGTCACATGTTAGAACAGAGGCTTTTTATAGTAGTTACTGTGACCTAACTAGTAGTAACTGCAAACGACTCAATCACCCAATCAAATTCGCAACTGCATTTCATCATGCATAATTCAATAGTCATACATGGTCATGCATTCATCTACTTACATTTCATTTGTTTGGCAATACATTTTGTAAAACCCAACCAGTGCTGAAAGACAAACAAAAACAAATCAGTCAAAAATTGTGTTTTCTAGGCGCTAAATACCTGACTGGTATCCCTCTGCCTCTACTCTAGACATTAGTGACAGAATACGTGGTCTGATTGCTCAGTAGTTGTGCATTCTGACTTGTTGTCTCGACCTGGAGGGAATTCTAGAACAGAACTCCACTGAGCATCCTAACGCTGTGTTCTCTCTACCTCACTGATGTTTATATTCTCTCTCTCTCTCTCTCTCTCTCTCTCTCTCTCTCTCTCTCTCTCTCTCTCTCTCTCCTCATCACCCCCCCCCCTCTCTCTCTCTCTTACCCAGTGACTCTTATAGAGATGAAAGAAAGGAAAGTGCTTTAGAGGAAGGACACTCAGAGAAACGCTTGTTGTCTGTCAGCTCATAACCATTTGGAGGAGAAAAAAACATCTCTGGTGAGTTGAACAGATGTTATCTCAATTAATCTGTATGAATAAAGGTTGAATGAAAAATGGAATACATTAAATGAGTGGGGAGGGTATGACACTACACTGGTGATACTGGCCTAGTTTGTTGATGTTCTTCATATCTCCCAGACTTCACCTGTCTCTCCCCTGGCCTCGAGGTTCTGCTCTGGAGAGGAGGGCTTGGTTGAGTGCTTCACTGATAAACTGTGACATAGTTGTGTCTGTCAAAGCCTCATATACCCTCACTACAGTCCTTCTATCAAACCCTGAAACACTGCTCTAACTACCTGCCAATCTGTAAGGTGTATAGAAGAGACTGACAGTGAATATAGACTGGGTTAAGTACTCTGACTCTGACTGAGGAAGGCACCAGTGGCGTGTATTCATGGATGCCAAGAGAAGCCAGGCTTCCCCAAAATATTGATAAATATATATATATATATTAAATGGACTATTCGTCTCTGTGTTTCATAATTTTCCTTCAATTTGCAAGGCTGAATGTATCTCACCGGAGAAAGCATCCGAGTGAGCGAAACAGCGCCCCTCTGTCTCTGTATGTGCAGGCCATCTATTTGATGCTGTCTGGTCAAAAAGAGTATGACATTGTTGCCGCCTGTAGCGTTCAATGCAAGGGAAGCCAGCAAGCATTTGGCCTCCATTCATAAAAAAGTATAAAATAATAGCCAATCAGTGTTGAAATAAACTGAGTGAGCTCAACTGTGAATGATCCTGGTGCACCAAAAAAATTTGTCAAGGGAAGCCAGTTTGGATTTGGCTTCACGCCAATCACATCACGAGAGCAACATGTCATAGACAGAAACAACTTGAATTGTTGCATCTCATGTTGTTGTCCTCCGGTGGCTAGCTAGCTAAAATGGGACCTTTCCTAAATTATCCATGGATGGAGAAAGGGATTTGGAGTTGTGGTTTTACGTAATTCTCTGTACTGGCCAATGATGGAGATTCTGATCCAACCATAAATTCATATATGGTGCCCTGACCTGAGAGGATGGAAGTTCAATATGTAGCTAGATGTAGAAGGTTAATGTTAACTAGCTAACATTGCCCATGAAAGGAAGTTAGGCTAGTGAGCAAGCATTTTAGCCAGGTTGCCTAGGAAAACAAAAAATAAAAGTGTGTACTGTATGACAGAGTCATAGACCGTTTCATCAACATGAAAGAGAGGAGGATGGAACTGGCGTTTCTCTACAAGTAGGGTGAGTCAACATGTGTTTTCTACTTGCACGGATGCACGCACGCACACACACACACACTCACAGAGAAATCAGAACAGCCACATCATATTTAGCGTACATTGATTGGACTCAATTGTGTTCGGTATCTTTTAGTTGTCACTGTATCAAACTAGGCAGAGGTGATTTGATGAGGGTGAAATGTTGAAGGTGAAATGATGCTGGAATAGTGGAGGCAGCTCCTGTTTTCTCTGTGACCTGCAGTAACTCTCCGTGGTTCTAAATCAATAGTTGTTTAGTAGTCCGAAAATGTCAGAAACATTAACTTGCTTGACCATTCTGTAGGTCATGTAACTGTTTGTTACATACAATATGCTTTGTGGACTTCACAGGACAGAGGTTGCTCTCAGGTTTTGTGATGAAACAAAGGTGTGGTTGAATTTATTCTGCCACTGTGTCTTCTTATTGTCTCGGCCTTAGGCCAATATATCACGGTCACAAGGCATATGAACTAGCCTGTATCACATCCGGCCGTGATTGGGAGTCCCATAGGGCGGCGCACAATTGGCCCAGCGTCGTCCTGGTTTGGCCGGGGTAGGCCGTCATTGTAAATAACAATTTGTTCTTAACTGACTTGCCTAGTTAAATACAATCTCTCTCTCTCTCTCTCTCTCTCTCTCTCTCTCTCTATCTATCTATCTATAGAGAGAGAGAGAGAGAGATAGATAGATAGATAGATAGATAGATAGATAGATAGATAGATAGATCTATTTCACATTATTGTATCAGCTCCTCAACAATGTGATTTTGACACTCGTGTTTAGAATAGATAATAATGTTAGACTGATATAATTATATGTGTACTGTAACTAATTAGTCTGTCAAGGTAGAATGATGCTTTCTTACACATAAAGTACACCTGACAAAAGCATTTCCCACAGATCAGGGTGAGGGAATATGTTTCCAAGTAAGGTCCAGTTCAATACTCACAGTAAGAAACACCCAACAGCTCCAATCAGAGATCCTGTCCAATCTGTCTGTCTGACAGCAGATGGCTGTCTTCTTCTGGTTACTTTATGGGCAGAAGGATGTGCTACCACTTTCCTCCATCACTCTGTCAATCCCCCTCCATCCCACCAAATGTTTTTTCCTCACAACAACAACAACACTAGCATCTCTGAAAGTGTTGAGATAGAGACAGAACAGGAACTGATTCTGATCGGCACGGAACCATTGTTCCTCTGGGAATAGGATCTGTGTGTGTGCGGGTGTGTGTGTGTATCAGGCTGTGCAGACAAGAGAGTTAACACACAGTAATAACCTCAGGCTGTGACGCAGTAAAGTATGGGGTTGGGCTCTGCTGCAGGCACACATGAAAGGAGGAGAGAGAAGAGAGGGAGAAACTGTAGAAATAGCCTGCTCAGTGGTATATGTGTGATGTCATGGGAAAGAGAGTGAGCGAAAGAAAGAAAGAGAGAAAGAAAGAAAAAGAGGGCGGAGAGGGAGGAAGGGAGAGAGTGTGAAAGTGGCAGCAAGGGAGAGGTAGTTAAGAGAGAAACAGTCAGAAAGAAAGAGATAGATAGACAGACATAAACAGAGAGATCGGGAGTTACCCCTCCTCCCTGTCGGTTGACACCACCCACCCTCTGTTTGTCTGGGTCCACATATCTGATGCCAAAGTAGTCCTTCTCCAGCAGGTTCAGGTGGTGACAGATGAGATCAAACAGGTACTGTCCCTTTGCATCGCGCTGTAACACATAAGAAAACACTACATGAATAACTCTGAGGAGAGACAACTACTGTCACCAATGTAGGGGTGACAGAGGTGACAACCAGGTAGAGGAGATACCAGGTAATGCATCTCGCTGTACAACCGTGAAAAACAACACTAGTTAGTAATGTAGGGG
This sequence comes from Salmo trutta, assembly GCF_901001165.1. Classification (NCBI taxonomy): domain Eukaryota; kingdom Metazoa; phylum Chordata; class Actinopteri; order Salmoniformes; family Salmonidae; genus Salmo; species Salmo trutta. Next base: position 14,853,917 of record NC_042985.1, read on the forward strand.
TGACAGTGGTTGGTAGCCAGGCAACGACACAGACAGTGACTGACAAAGAGCTAAGGAGGAGAGGGGTGAAGACATGAACAGACACCATGTACAAAGATTTTGGGCTCAAAAGAAAAGAGATTTCAATAACACCAGAACATGGTTAATATTTCACCAACCCTGGGGACATATCTGAGGAGAATCAAATATTAATATGCAGAAACAGCCATCTGTGATGCCTCACTGAAATCTCTACTGCAGAGGAAAAGACATGATGGAGAGAAGCAGTACGGAGAGGTAGACAAGGTGGAAAATGGAGTGAAAGTGGAGCAATGTACACCTGGTGCAGACAGTGATGAGAAGGAAATGTAGAGTGAGAAATTCAATTGGCCCTTCAGTGGAGTGCTGTGAGTGGGAAATGGAATGGAACCTGTAGTGCAGTGCAGCGCATGACAAATGGAATGGAACCAGTAGTGCAGTGCAGCGCATGACAAATGGAATGGAACCAGTAGTGCAGTGCAGCGCATGACAAATGGAATGGAACCAGTAGTGCAGTGCAGCGCATGACAAATGGAATGGAACCAGTAGTGCAGTGCAGCGCATGACAAATGGAAATGGAACCAGTAGTGCAGTGCAGCGCATGACAAATGGAATGGAACCTATAGTGCAGTGCAGCGCATGACAAATGGAATGGAACCTGTAGTGCAGTGCAGCGCATGACAAATGGAATGGAACCAGTAGTGCAGTGCAGCGCATTACAAATGGAATGGAACCAGTAGTGCAGTGCAGCGCATGACAAATGGAATGGAACCTATAGTGCAGTGCAGCGCATGACAAATGGAATGGAACCAGTAGTGCAGTGCAGCGCATGACAAATGGAATGGAACCAGTAGTGCAGTGCAGCGCATGACAAATGGAATGGAACCAGTAGTGCAGTGCAGCCGCATGACAAATGGAATGGAACAGTAGTGCAGTGCAGCGCATGACAAATGGAATGGAACCAGTAGTGCAGTGCAGCGCATGACAAATGGAATGGAACCAGTAGTGCAGTGCAGCGCATGACAAATGGAATGGAACCAGTAGTGCAGTGCAGCGCATGACAAATGGAATGGAACCTATAGTGCAGTGCAGCGCATGACAAATGGAATGGAACCTGTAGTGCAGTGCAGCGCATGACAAATGGAATGGAACCAGTAGTGCAGTGCAGCGCATGACAAATGGAATGGAACCAGTAGTGCAGTGCAGCGCATGACAAATGGAATGGAACCTATAGTGCAGTGCAGCGCATGACAAATGGAATGGAACCTGTAGTGCAGTGCAGCGCATGACAAATGGAATGGAACCAGTAGTGCAGTGCAGCGCATGACAAATGGAATGGAACCAGTAGTGCAGTGCAGCGCATGACAAATGGAATGGAACCTGTAGTGCAGTGCAGCGCATGACAAATGGAATGGAACCAGTAGTGCAGTGCAGCGCATGACAAATGGAATTGAACCTGTAGTGCAGTGCAGCGCATGACAAATGGAATGGAACCAGTAGTGCAGTGCAGCGCATGACAAATGGAATGGAACCTGTAGTGCAGTGCAGCGCATGACAAATGGAATGGAACCAGTAGTGCAGTGCAGCGCATGACAAATGGAATGGAACCAGTAGTGCAGTGCAGCGCATGACAAATGGAATGGAACCAGTAGTGCAGTGCAGCGCATGACAAATGGAATGGAACCTGTAGTGCAGTGCAGCGCATGACAAATGGAATGGAACCAGTAGTGCAGTGCAGCGCATGACAAATGGAATGGAACCTGTAGTGCAGTGCAGCGCATGACAAATGGAATGGAACCAGTAGTGCAGTGCAGCGCATGACAAATGGAATGGAACCTGTAGTGCAGTGCAGCGCATGACAAATGGAATGGAACCAGTAGTGCAGTGCAGCGCATGACAAATGGAATGGAACCAGTAGTGCAGTGCAGCGCATGACAAATGGAATGGAACCTGTAGTGCAGTGCAGCGCATGACAAATGGAATGGAACCAGTAGTGCAGTGCAGCGCATGACAAATGGAATGGAACCTGTAGTGCAGTGCAGCGCATGACAAATGGAATGGAACCAGTAGTGCAGTGCAGCGCATGACAAATGGAATGGAACCTGTAGTGCAGTGCAGCGCATGACAAATGGAATGAAACCTGTAGTGCAGTGCAGCGCATGACAAATGGAATGGTCCCGCTACTGTAGACTTTTCAGAGAGCGAAAAATGGAATATGCTCTGCTGCTTGCTGCCTGCTCAGTCACTGGGTGACTGGGCTCAGCCCCAGCCTGTCTGATGATGCAATCAATATCCACCTCAGCCCAGCCTGTCTGATGATGCAATCAGTATCCACCTCAGCCCCAGCCTGTCTGATGATGCAATCAGTATCCACCTCAGCCCCAGCCTTTCTGATGATGTAATCAGTATCCACCTCAGCCCCAGCCTGTCTGATGATGCAATCAGTATCCACCTCAGCCCCAGCCTGTCTGATGATGTAATCAGTATCCACCTCAGCCCCAGCCTGTCTGATGATGCAATCAGTATCCACCTCAGCCCAATCCTGTCTGATGATGCAATCAGTATCCACCTCAGCCCCAGCCTGTCTGATGATGAAATCAGTATCCACCTCAGCCCAGCCTGTCTGATGATGCAATCAATATCCACCTCAGCCCCAGCCTGTCTGTTGATGTAATCAGTATCCACCTCAGCCCAGCCTGTCTGATGCAATCAGTATCCACCTCAGCCCAGCCTGTCTGTTGATGTAATCAGTATCCACCTCAGCCCAGCCTGTCTGATGATGCAATCAGTATCCACCTCAGCCCCAGCCTGTCTGATGATGCAATCAGTATCCACCTCAGCCCCAGCCTGTCTGATGATGGAATCAGTATCCACCTCAGCCCCAGCCTGTCTGATGATGCAGTCAGTATCCACCTCAGCCCCAGCCTGTTTGTTGATGTAATCAGTATCCACCTCAGCCCGAGCCTGTCTGATGATGTAATCAGTATCCACAGCCCAGCCTGTCTGATGACATAATCAGTATCCAACTCAGCCCAGCCTGTCTGATGATGCAGTCAGTATCCACCTCAGCCCCAGCCTGTCTGATGATGTAATCAGTATCCACCTCAGCCCCAGCCTGTCTGATGATGTAATCAGTATCCACCTCAGCCCCAGCCTGTCTGATGATGTAATCAGTATCCACCTCAGCCCCAGCCTGTCTGATGATGCAGTCAGTATCCACCTCAGCCCCAGCCTGTTTGATGATGCAATCAGTATCCACCTCAGCCCAGCCTGTCTGATGATGCAGTCAGTATCCACCTCAGCCCAGCCTGTCTGATGATGTAATCAGTATCCACCTCAGCCCCAGCCTGTCTGATGATGTAATCAGTATCCACCTCAGCCCAGCCTGTCTGATGATGCAATCAGTATCCACCTCAGCTCCAGCCTGTCTGATGATGCAGTCAGTATCCACCTCAGCCCCAGCCTGTCTGATGATGCAGTCAGTATCCACCTCAGCCCCAGCCTGTCTAATGATGCAATCAGTATCCACCTCAGCCCCAGCCTGTCTGTTAATGTAATCAGTATCCACCTCAGCCCAGCCTGTCTGATGATGCAGTCAGTATCCACCTCAGCCCCAGCCTGTCTGATGATGCAGTCAGTATCCACCTCAGCCCAGCCTGTCTGATGATGTAATCAGTATCCACAGCCCAGCCTGTCTGTTGATGTAATCAGTATCCACCTCAGCCCCAGCCTGTCTGATGATGTAATCAGTATCCACCTCAGCCCCAGCCTGTCTGATGATGTAATCAGTATCCACCTCAGCCCAGCATGTCTGACGATGCAGTCAGTATCCACCTCAGCCCCAGCCTGTCTGTTGATGTAATCAGTATCCACCTCAGCCCAGCCTGTCTGATGATGTAATCAGTATCCACCTCAGCCCCAGCCTGTCTGATGATGTAATCAGTATCCACCTCAGCCCCAGCCTGTCTGATGATGCAGTCAGTATCCACCTCAGCCCCAGCCTGTTTGATGATGCAATCAGTATCCACCTCAGCCCAGCCTGTCTGATGATGCAGTCAGTATCCACCTCAGCCCAGCCTGTCTGATGATGTAATCAGTATCCACAGCCCAGCCTGTCTGTTGATGTAATCAGTATCCACCTCAGCCCCAGCCTGTCTGATGATGTAATCAGTATCCACCTCAGCCCAGCATGTCTGACGATGCAGTCAGTATCCACCTCAGCCCCAGCCTGTCTGTTGATGTAATCTGTATCCACCTCAGCCCCAGCCTGTCTGATGATGCAGTCAGTATCCACCTCAGCCCCAGCCTGTCTGATGTAGTCAGTATCTACCTCAGCCCCAGCCTGTCTGATGATGTAATCAGTATCCACCTCAGCCCCAGCCTGTCTGATGATGTAATCAGTATCCACCTCAGCCCCAGCCTGTCTGATGATGTAATCAGTATCCACCTCAGCCCAGCATGTCTGACGATGCAGTCAGTATCCACCTCAGCCCAGCCTGTCTGATGATGCAGTCAGTATCCACCTCAGCCCAGCCTGTCTGATGCTGCAGTCAGTATCCACCTCAGCTCCAGCCTGTCTGTTGATGTAATCAGTATCTACCTCAGCCCCAGCCTGTCTGATGCTGCAGTCAGTATCCACCTCAACTCCAGCCAGTCTGATGCTACAGTCAGTATCCACCTCAACTCCAGCCAGTCTGATGATGCAGTCAGTATCCACATCAGCCCCAGCCAGTCTGATGCTGCAGTCAGTCAGTCTATGCCAGGCCTGGGCAATTATTTTCCATGGAGGGCTATATTTTTGCCATCGCAGGCCAGAATCATATTACAGGATTATACATCATGTGTATAACTGTGTTGACAGATATATGTACTGTAAACCACATCCAGATATGCTACTTATTTAACTGTTTTAACATGCACAGAAATAAACCACATTCATGTTCTCCTTTTGGTAGGTATTTTCATTATTAAACATGCAATGAACTACATGGAGGGAAAGGTACAGTTTCTGACATCGCTATGCGAAGGATTGCTGAGAGGTGAGAGTCAGTAAGACATGATCTGCGCCTTGACTTGCTATATTTCATCACTGAAAATGTCTGTTCACATACAGTGGCTTGTGAAAGTATTCACCCCCTTGGCAATTTTCCTATTTTGTTGTCGTACAACCTGGAATTAAAATAGATTTTTTGGGGGTTTGTATCATTTGATTTACACAACATGCCTACCACTTTGAAGATGCAAAATGAAAAGTGAAACAAACAAGAAATAAGACAAAAAAACTGAAAACTTGAGCGTGCATAACTATTCACCCCCCCAAAGTCAATACTTTGTAGAGCCACCTTTTGCAGCAATTACAGCTGCAAGTCTCTTGGGGTATGTCTCTATAAGCTTGGCATATCTAGCCACTGGGATGTTTGCTCATTCATGGCAAAACTGCTCCAGCTCCTTCAAGTTGGATGGGTTCCGCTGGTTTACAGCAATCTTTAAGTCATACCACAGATTCTCAATTGGATTGAGGTCTGGGCTTTGACTAGGTCATCCCAAGACATTTAAATGTTTCCCCTTAAACCACTCGAGTGTTGCTTTAGCAGTATGCTTAGGGTCATTGTCCTGCTGGATGGTGAACTTCCGTCCCAGTCTCAAATCTCTGGAAGACTCAAGAATCTCCCTGTATTTAGCGCCATCCATCATTCCTTCAATTCTGACCAGTTTCCTAGTCCCTGCCAATGAAAAACATCCCCACAGCATAATGTTGCCACCACCATGCTTCACTGTTGGGATGGTGTTCTAGGGGTGATGAGAGGTGTTGGGTTTGCGCCAGACATAGTGTTTTCCTTGATGGCCAAAAAGCTCAATTTTAATCTCATCTGACCAGAGTACCTTCTTCCATATGTTTGGGGAGTCTCCCACATGACATGCCTTTTGGCGAACACGAAACATGTTTTCTTATTTTGTTCTTTAAGCCATGGCTTTTTTCTGGCCACTCTTCCGTAAAGCCCAGCTCTGTGGAGTGTATGACTAAAAATGGTCCTATGGACAGATACTCCAATCTACGCTGTGGCGCTTTGCAGCTCTTTCAGGGTTATCTTTGTTGCCTCTCTGATTAATGCCCTCCTTACCTGGTCCGTGAGAGTTGGTGGGCGGCCCTCTCTTGGCAGGTTTGTTTTGGTGCCATATTGTTTCAATTTTTTAATAATGGATTTAATGGTGCTCTGTGGGATGTTCAAAGTTTTGGATATTTTTTTATAACCCAACCCAGATCTGTACTTCTCCTGAACTTGTACCTGACCTGTTTGGAGAGCTCCTTGGTCTTGGTGGTACCCCTTGCTTAGTGGTACCCCTTGCTTAGTGGTGTTGCAGACTTTGGGGCCTTTCAGAGGTGTATATATACTGAGATCATGTGACAGATCATGTGACACTTAGAATGCAGACAGGTGGACTTTATTTAACTAATTATGTGACTTCTGAAGGTAATTGGTTGAACCAGATCTTTTTAGGGGCTTCATTGCAACGGGGGTGAATACATACAGTTGAAGTCGGAAGTTTACATACACTTAGGTTGGAGTCATTAAAACTCGTTTTTCAACCACTCCACCAATTTCTTGTTAACAAACTATAGTTTTGGCAAGTCGGTTAGGACATCTACTTTGTGCATGACACAAGTCATTTTTCCAACAATTGTTTACAGACAGATTATTTAATTTTTAACTCACTATCACAATTCCAGTGGGTCAGAAGTTTACATGCAGTTGACTGTGCCTTTAAACAGCTTGGAAAATTTCAGAAAATGATGTCATGGCTTTAGAAGCTTCCGATAGGCTAATTTTCATAATTTGAGTCAATTGGAGGTGTACCTGTGGATGTATTTCAAGGCCTACCTTCAAACTCAGTGTCTCTTTGCTTGACATCATGGGAAAATCTAAAGAAATCAGCCAAGACCTCAGAAACACAATTATAGACCTCCACAAGTCTGGTTCATCCTTGGGAGCAATTTCCAAACGCCTGAAGGTACCACGTTCATCTGTACAAACAATAGTACGCAAGTATAAACCCCATGGGACCACGCAGCCATCATACCGCACAGGAAAGAGATGCGTTCTGTCTCCTAGAGATGAACGTACTTTGCTGAGAAAAGTGAAAATCCATCCCAGAACAACAGCAAAGGACCTTGTGAAGATGCTGGAGGAAACAGGTACAAAATTATCTATATCCACAGTAAAACGAGTCCTATATCGACAACCTGAAAGGCCGCTCAACAAGGAAGAAGCCACTGCTCCAAAACCGCCATAAAAATGCCAGACTATGGTTTGCAACTGCACATGGGGACAAAGATTGTACTTTTTGGAGAAATGTCTTCTGGTCTGATGAAACAAAAATAGAACTGTTTGGCCATAATGAACATCACTATGTTTGGAGGAAAAAGGGGGAGGCTTGCAAGCCGAAGAACACCATCCTAACCGTGAAGCACGGGGGTGACAGCATCATGTTGTGGGGGTGATTTACTGAAGGAGGGACTGGTGCACTTCACAAAATAGATGGCATCATGAGGAAAAGAAAATGATGTGGATATATTGAAGCAACATCTCAAGACATCAGTCAGGAAGTTAAAGCTTGGTCGCAAATGGGTCTTCCAAATGGACAATGACCCCAAGCATACTTCCAAAGTTGTGGCAAAATGGCTTAAGGACAACAAAGTCAAGGTATTGGAGTGGCCATCACAAAGCCCTGACCTCAATCCTATAGCATATTTGTGGACAGAACTGAAAAAGTGTGTGCGAGCAAGGAGGCCTACAATCCTGACTCAGTTACACCAGCTCTGTCAGGAGGAATGGGCCAAAATTCACCCAACCTATTGTGGGAATCTTGTGGAAGGCTACCCGAAACGTTTGACCCAAGTTAAACAATTTAAAGGCAATGCTACCAACTACTAATTGAGTGTATGTAAACTTCTGACCCACTGGGAATGTGATGAAAGAAACACAAGCTGAAATAAATCATTCTCTCTACTATTATTCTGACATTTCACATTCTTAAAATAAAGTGGTGATCCTAACTGACCTAAGACAGGGAATTTTTACTAGGATTAAATGTCAGGAATTGTGAAAAACTGAGTTTAAATGTATTTGGCTAAGGTGTATGTAAACTTCAGACTTCAACTGTATACACGCACCACTTTTCTGTCTTTTATTTTTGAGAATCTTTTGAAACAAGTAATTTTTTACATTTCACTTTACCAATTTGGACTATCTTGTGTATGTCCAATACATGAAATCCAAATAAAAATCTACTTAAATTACAGGTTGTAATGCAACAAAATAGGAAAAATGCCAAGGGGGATGAAAACTTTTGCAAAGCACTGTAAATAGGTTGACCCAAAAAGTACAAACATCTTCTGAGCTTGACTCCTAATCTTTGGAAAGTTTTGTTAATCAAGGGATCTATAGAACCTTGTCTGTGACATTGTTTTGAATAGTTCTCCAATCACTGCATCAGACTGAAGATGGATAAGCTCAAGTTGCAGGTCAATGGGAGCATTATCCACATACTTCTCTCCCTGGTCATCTGATAGGGAACAGATTAGTATCAAATCAAATCAAATGTATTTATAAAGCCCTTCTTACATCAGCTGATATCTCAAAGTGTTGTGCAGAAACCCAGCCTAAAACCCCAAACAGCAAGCAATGCAGGTGTAGAAGCACGGTGGCTAGGAAAAACTCCCTAGAAAGGCCAGAACCTAGGAAGAAACCTAGAGAGGAACCATGCTATGAGGGGTGGCCAGTCCTCTTCTGGCTGTGCCGGGTGGAGATTATAACAGAACATGGCCAAGATGTTCAAATGTTCATAGATGACCAGCAGTGTCAAATAATAATAGTAGTGTCAGAAGGTGGGTGAGATTGTTGGCTTCTACTTGGCAGGTCAGGAGGAGTAATTTTCCCTTGAAGGCTTTTACAAGGCTGTACATCTGATGTGCAAAAAGACCCTTCCCTTGTAGTTTGGAATTCAGTTCATTCCTGACGGCCATGATGTCCACGGTGAAGGCAAAATCAGCCAACCACTATTTTTCTTGCAGTTGAGGGAAATCCACATATTTTCCTTTCATTTGCAAAAACTCAGCAATTTCCGACTTCAGGTCCCACACCATTTTAAGCACCTTCCCCAAACTCAGCCATCTCATGTTTGGGAGGTAGGGGAGATCTGCATGACCAGACTCTGTCTCTTCCAACAGTGAGACAAACTGCCTGTGGTTTAAAGATTTTACTCTTATGAAGTTTACCACTTTAGTGACTGTATCCACAACATGGCTCATTTTCAGAACACATTTACAGAGCACCTCCTGATGAATAATGTAATGCAGGAAAAGTATTTTCTGATCTGGCTTCAGCTCAGCTACTTGTTCTTGTATCCTTTTCAAAAGGCCAATATTTTTTCCTGTCAAGTTTGGGCACCCATCAGTGGTCACACTGGATAACTTTTCAAAACTCAGTCCCAGCTTTGCCACACACTTATTACCCTCCTCCAATAAATCTTTCCCTGTGGTTGTGCTCTTCATTGACTACACTGAAGCTCCTCTGTAATTTCAAAGTCTGGGGTTCTGGGGTTTTGCCTCGTAAGAATATCAACAACTGCGCCGTGTCATGTGCATCACTGCTCTCATCCAGGGCCAAGGAGAAATAGGTGAAATCCTTTACCTTCTCTTTCAACTGTTGTTCCATATTCTCTGCGATGTCCTCAACACGCCGTGTCACTGTTCGTCTTGACAGGGAAACATTTTCAAACAACTCTTTCTTGTCGGGGCAAAGTATTGCTGTCAAATAAACATTGAGTCAAATAAACATTCTTTAATGAATTCGCCCTCAGCGAATGGCTTGCTATGCTTCGCAATTTTGTGGGACAGTACATAGCTAGCTCTCGCAATTCCGTCATTTGCTGAATGCAGTTTTGTGAAAAGTCCTTGCTGCTTTTGCAACTGAGAAAGCAACTCTTTCGATGCATTTGCCCTCTGCTCAGAAGACATATTCCTATATTTCTCTGCATGCTTCATCTGGAAGTGTCGGGACAAGTTGTAGTCTTTCAAGACAGCGATGCTCTATTTGCACACTAAGCACACAGCTTTCCCTGATTCCTCAATAAATAAATATTTCAATGTCCACTCTTGCTGGAACACTCTACATTCATTGTCTACTTTAAATGTTGTTTTTTATCTTTGAAAAAAAAAATTTGTGCAATTTCGAGCGAGCTATGACGTGTCTGTCAGCCTGCCTGTCACTGTCTGTCCTCATGCAATTGTTATTTATAGGTGCCTTCAAAATAAATGTCCCACAAGCGGTGAGAGTTAAATCATAACACAAAGGTGGGTATTCATTGGGCTTTTCATTTGAATAACAAATACCTTTTTCAAAACTTTACTATAGCAAATTCTCTACCTGATCTGAGCATGATTCCGTGGGCCGTATTGAATCAGGTCGCGGGCCGCATACGGCCCCGGGCCGGCCTTTACCCAGGCCTGGTCTAGGCCCTGGTGCGTTAATTAGTGAGGACAGCTGGGACAGTCACAGGTGGGGGCTCATGCCTTTCTACTCCCTCTGTACCTTCTAGCCAATGTCACTGACATTCTACACCATGTAAAGATTCCCAATTGTGCACTTCTCAGGCATTGATTAATGCATGCTAACGCAGCAGCCCGCTACAGTACAGCCCAGCAGTAGTATGTGGCCCAGCATGGAGACAGCTGTGTTTAGTGGCAGCTAAAACTCACACACTCTACTCTACTGTAATATGAATGACCCAGGCCCAGTAATATGACTGACCCAGACCCAGTAATATGAATGGCCCAGGCCAAGTAATATGAATGACCCAGACCCAGTAATATGAATGACCCAGGCCCAGTAATATGAATGGCCCAGGCCCAGTAATATGAATGACCCAGACCCAGTAATATGAATGGCCCAGGCCAAGTAATATGAATGGCCCAGGCCCAGTAATATGAATGACCCAGACCCAGTAATATGAATGGCCCAGGCCAAGTAATATGAATGGCCCAGGCCCAGTAATATGAATGACCCAGACCCAGTAATATGAATGGCCCAGGCCAAGTAATATGAATGGCCCAGGCCAAGTATTTTGAATGACCCAGACCCAGTAATATGAATGTCCCAGGCCCAGTAATATGAATGACCCAGACCCAGTAATATGAATAACCCAGGCCCAGTAATATGAATGGCCCAGGCCCAGTAATATGAATGACCCAGTCCCAGTAATATGAATGTCCCAGGCCCAGTAATATGAATGACCCAGGCCCAGTAATATGAATGGCCAAGGCCCAGTAATATGAATGTCCCAGGCCCAGTAATATGAATGTCCCAGGCCCAGTAATATGAATGACCCAGGCCCAGTAATATGAATGACCCAGACCCAGTAATATGAATGGCCCAGGCCAAGTAATATGAATGGCCCAGGCCAAGTAATATGAATGTCCCAGGCCCAGTAATATGAATGACCCAGACCCAGTAATATGAATAACCCAGGCCCAGTAATATGAATGGCCCAGGCCCAGTAATATGAATGACCCAGACCCAGTAATATGAATGTCCCAGGCCCAGTAATATGAATGACCCAGGCCCAGTAATATGAATGGCCAAGGCCCAGTAATATGAATGTCCCAGGCCCAGTAATATGAATGTCCCAGGCCCAGTAATATGAATGACCCAGGCCCAGTAATATGAATAACCCAGGCCCAGTAATATGAATGGCCCAGGCCCAGTAATATGAATGGCCCAGGCCCAGTAATATGAATGACCCAGACCCAGTAATATGAATGGCCCAGGCCCAGTAATATGAATGACTCAGGCCCAGTAATATGAATGACCCAGGCCCAGTAATATGAATGGCCCAGGCCCAGTAATATGAATGGCCCAGGCCCAGTAATATGAATGTCCCAGGCCCAGTAATATGAATGTCCCAGGCCCAGTAATATGAATGACCCAGGCCCAGTAATATGAATAACCCAGGCCCAGTAATATGAATGGCCCAGGCCCAGTAATATGAATGACCCAGACCTAGTAATATGAATGACCCAGACCCAGTAATATGAATGACCCAGGCCCAGTAATATGAATAACCCAGGCCCAGTAATATGAATGGCCCAGGCCCAGTAATATGAATGTCCCAGGCCCAGTAATATGAATGACCCAGACCCAGTAATATGAATGACCCAGGCCCAGTAATATGAATGGCCCAGGCCCAGTAATATGAATGGCCCAGGCCCAGTAATATGAATGACCCAGGCCCAGTAATATGAATGACCCAGACCCAGTAATATGAATGACCCAGACCCAGTAATATGAATGACCCAGGCCCAGTAATATGAATGGCCCAGGCCCAGTAATATGAATGACCCAGGCCCAGTAATATGAATGACCCAGGCCCAGTAATATGAATGGCCCAGGCCCAGTAAAATGAATGACCCAGGCCCAGTAATATGAATGACCCAGGCCCAGTAATATGAATGACCCAGGCCCAGTAATATGAATGGCCCAGGCCCAGTAAAATGAATGACCCAGGCCCAGTAATATGAATGGCCCAGTAATAAGAATGGCCCAGTTTACCACCATAAAACACATCAGCAGGGCTGAGGCTGGCATCTGGCTAAGCCCTAGGTGACTGTATGGCTCAGTGTTAGTGCTGAGGATGCATCACAAATGGCGCCATACTCCCTATATAGTGCACAACTTTTGACCAGAACCATATAGGGAATAGTGTGCTATTTGGTACTTAGACAGAATGTTCTGAATGTTAACGCTGGTTAGCACCACAGAAGCCTGACCTTTTCCAGTCTCTCTGTGGGATCTCACATCCACTGGCTACTGTCTCTGTCCAGTATGTCACCGTCACAGCAGCTATACCACACACACTGAGGACTATCCTCCACGACACGAAGCGCTGACTCGCACTCCCTTAAAATACAGTCCTCCTGCCGGTCTGAGAGTGGCAGGCAGACACAAATACAGCTCCACAGAAGAACATACAGAGACACTGCACCAACGCATACACGCATATAGTACATGCTTCCTATACTAAGCTACATAACTTATCTACAGCCAAAATGAGGCAGACAGCCTCTCTAATTAATCACAGTGTGTGTGATGTTATTTATGGAAACTGTGTTTACTGAAAGACAACAAAACACAGAGCCCTTCATCACAACGGGTCTGAACATTTAGGAATGAAATTAACTGGAAACCAAACACAGAATTTCATTCATTAGACTAATCCTAGGATTTCTCCCAAATGGCTCCCTATTTCCTTTATTGTGCACTACTACTATACAGAGAATATGGTGCCATTTTGGATGCACTCAACAATCTCTGTCCCTCACCAGGAACAACAACACTTTACATATTTAGCAGACACTCTTATCAAGAGCAATTAGGGTTAAGTGCCTTGTTCAAGGGCAAATTGACATATTTTTCACCTCAGGGATTCAAACCAGCAACCTTTCAGTTACTGGCACTACACTCTTAACCACTAGGCTACCTGCCACCATTAGCACTTAGCAGTCACTAAGCAGCTTTACATACTGTATTATGGCTACATAAGCACCACTGCACATTGCACGTACATACAGCTGACCTCAACTTGTACTGAATGTATACTTTGCATATTGATGAGATAAATTCAACTTTAAAAAGTTGAGAGCAGTACCCCTGGAACAGAAACAGCAGTACTGAAGCAGGGCTGAAGACAATGACTGTATATATTATAGGACTGAAGCAGGGCTGAAGACAATGATGTGTATATATTAGAGGACTGAAGCAGGGCTGAAGACAATGATGTGTATATATATTATAGGACTGAAGCAGGGCTGAAGACAATGACTGTATATATTATAGGACTGAAGCAGGGCTGAAGACAATGACTGTATATATTAGAGGACTGAAGCAGGGCTGAAGACAATGACTGTATATATTATAGGACTGAAGCAGGGCTGAAGACAATGACTGTATATATTATAGGACTGAAGCAGGGCTGAAGACAATGACTGTATATATTATAGGACTGAAGCAGGGCTGAAGACAATGACTGTATATATTAGAGGACTGAAGCAGGGCTGAAGACAATGACTGTATATATTATAGGACTGAAGCAGGGCTGAAGACAATGACTGTATATATTATAGGACTGAAGCAGGGCTGAAGACAATGACTGTATATATTATAGGACTGAAGCAGGGCTGAAGACAATGACTGTATATATTAGAGGACTGAAGCAGGGCTGAAGACAATGACTGTATATATTATAGGACTGAAGCAGGGCTGAAGACAATGACTGTATATATTAGAGGACTGAAGCAGGGCTGAAGACAATGACTGTATATATTAGAGGACTGAAGCAGGGCTGAAGACAATGACTGTATATATTAGAGGACTGAAGCAGGGCTGAAGACAATGACTGTATATATTAGAGGACTGAAGCAGGGCTGAAGACAATGACTGTATATATTATAGGACTGAAGCAGGGCTGAAGACAATGACTGTATATATTAGAGGACTGAAGCAGGGCTGAAGACAATGACTGTATATATTAGAGGACTGAAGCAGGGCTGAAGACAATGACTGTATATATTATAGGACTGAAGCAGGGCTGAAGACAATGATGTGTATATATTAGAGGACTGAAGCAGGGCTGAAGACAATGACTGTATATATTAGAGGACTGAAGCAGGGCTGAAGACAATGACTGTATATATTAGAGGACTGAAGCAGGGCTGAAGACAATGACTGTATATATTAGAGGACTGAAGCAGGGCTGAAGACAATGACTGTATATATTAGAGGACTGAAGCAGGGCTGAAGACAATGACTGTATATATTAGAGGACTGAAGCAGGGCTGAAGACAATGACTGTATATATTATAGGACTGAAGCAGGGCTGAAGACAATGACTGTATATATTATAGGACTGAAGCAGGGCTGAAGACAATGACTGTATATATTATAGGACTGGAGCAGGGCTGAAGACAATGACTGTATATATTAGAGGACTGAAGCAGGGCTAAAGACAATGACTGTATATATTATAGGACTGAAGCAGGGCTGAAGACAATGACTGTATATATTAGAGGACTGAAGCAGGGCTGAAGACAATGACTGTATATATTAGAGGACTGAAGCAGGGCTGAAGACAATGACTGTATATATTAGAGGACTGAAGCAGGGCTGAAGACAATGACTGTATATATTAGAGGACTGAAGCAGGGCTGAAGACAATGACTGTATATATTAGAGGACTGAAGCAGGGCTGAAGACAATGACTGTATATATTAGAGGACTGAAGCAGGGCTGAAGACAATGACTGTATATATTAGAGGACTGAAGCAGGGCTGAAGACAATGACTGTATATATTAGAGGACTGAAGCTAAAGCGTATTGATCCGATGTAAAGCAAAGCGGTCTCTGATGTCCCTATGGGAATAAGCCCAGAGACGAGCTACTGTGGAGGAACAAAAACTATGTAGGAAAACGCTGTATTGTACAATATAGATTTGTGGGGAGTGTGGATATGTTATGTTAATGCAGAGTACCATGTTTTGGTACAGTATTCTACTGCTTTGCTCTACCACCTACCATCTACCAACACCATCATCTCCACTTTACTGTTGAACATAGCAGATATGTTACTACAGAGAGGATGGGATTATAGAAGGTTTAATGAGTGAGGTTTAATCAGAGATAATGGATGCATCTCATCTCAGAATGAACAAAGGAATGCTACTGATGACTTTCAATGTGGCATCTTCATTGTATAGTATGGACTTATTATGAGCTTCATTCAGTGTTTGTGTGTGTGTTTGTGCATGCCTGCATGCATTTGTGTGCGTGTGTGTGTGTGTGTGTGTGTGTGTGTGTGTGTAGTGCAAGTACACATACAGTATTTCTTATTTCTTCTCTACCCACTTTCTAATCTACAGAACACCATTACTGCCAGTGAATAACACCACCCACTTTCTAATCTACAGAACACCATTACTGCCAGTGAATAACACCACCCACTTTCTAATCTACAGAACACCATTACTGCCAGTGAATAACACCACCCACTTTCTAATCTACAGAATACCATTACTGCCAGTGAATATGACCACCCACTTTCTAATCTACAGAACACCATTACTGCCAGTGAATATGACCACCCACTTTCTAATCTACAGAACACCATTACTGCCAGTGAATAACACCACCCACTTTCTAATCTACAGAACACCATTACTGCCAGTGAATATGACCACCCACTTTCTAATCTACAGAACACCATTACTGCCAGTGAATAACACCACCCACTTTCTAATCTACAGAACACCATTACTGCCAGTGAATAACACCACCCACTTCCTAATCTACAGAACACCATTATTGCCAGTGAATACAACCACCCACTTTCTAATCTACAGAACACCATTACTGCCAGTGAATACAACCACCCACTTTCTAATCTACAGAACACCATTACTGCCAGTGAATAACACCACCCACTTTGTAATCTACAGAACACCATTACTGCCAGTGAATAACACCACCCACTTTCTAATCTACAGAACACCATTACTGCCAGTGAATACGTCCACCCACTTTCTAATCTACAGAACACCATTACTGCCAGTGAATATGACCACCCACTTTCTAATCTACAGAACACCATTACTGTCAGTGAATAACACCACCCACTTTCTAATCTACAGAATACCATTACTGCCAGTGAATACGACCACCCACTTTCTAGGTGTAACTGGGCTTCACTCCAGTAAATTCATCAGCTACTTTTTAATCACACTGGCTGGCCCTCTTAGCACTGTTAGAACGTTTTCCTAATAGCCATCACACTCTAATTACCAACCAAGAATAAGAGGCTTTCGCTTTAGGAAGTAAACTGCTGCAGCTTTGGGTTCAAATACTTTATCTGTGTTTGATTGAGCTTGACTGGCATAATGCAACAATGCAAGAGTCCCAAAACATCAAACGCCACATATCTGGAACTCCAGGCAGGCTACATAAAACGGTAAAAGTATTTGAAAGGTTTCAAATACTATTTGAACCCACATTTAAGCTCCTTGACTTACTGGGAGAGAAAGAGAGAGAGTCCCCTTCACAAACACAAACAGACCCCACAGAGCTCCAGGACAACAACACAATTAGACCCAACCAAATCAGGCAGGGTCTACAGTCAATCATGGATTGCAAAAAGAAAACCAGTCCCGTCGCGGAAATCGACGTCTTGTGCCCAGACAAATTAAACAACTTATTTGCTCGCTTTGAGGACAATAGTGCCACTGACACGGCCCACTACCAAAGCCTGTGGGCTCTCCTTCACCGTGGCCAACGTGAGTAAAACATTTAAACGTGTTAACCCTCGCAAGGCTGCCGGCCCAGACGGCATCCCTAGCCGCGTCCTCAGAGCATGCGCAGAGCAGCTGGCTGGTGTGTTTACGGACATATTCAATCAATCTCTATCAGTCTGCTGTCACCACATGCTTCAAGATGGCCACCATTGTTCCTGTTCCCAAGAAAGCTAAGGTAACTGAACTAAATGACTATCGCCCCATAGCACTCACTTCTGCCATCATGAAGTGCTTTGAGAGACTAGTCAAGGATCATCCTATACAGTCATTGTGTTTACTTGATAGCTACCTACACAAATAGCTAGCTAGAACAAAGTGTTAATAAGATAAAAATTCATTAAAAAGATTTTTGACCCACTCCAATTTGCTTACCGCCCCAATAGGTCCACAGACGACGCAATCACCATCACACTGCACACTGCCCTAACCCATCTGGACAAGAGGAATACCTATGTAAGAATGCTGTTCATTGACTACAGCTCAGCATTTAACACCATAGTACCCTCCAAACTCGTCATTAAGCTCGAGACCCAGGGTCTCGACCCCGCCCTGTGCACATGGGTCCTGGACTTTGATGGGCCGCCCCCAGGTGGTGAGGGTAGGTAACAACATCTCCACCCCGCTGATCCTCAACACTGGGTCCCCACAAGGGTGCGTTCTCAGCCCTCTCCTGTACTCCCTGTTCACCCATGACTGCGTGGCCATGCACGCCTCCAACTCAATCATCAAGACACTACAGTGGGAGGCTTGATTATCAACAACGACGAGACGGCCTACAGGGTGGAGGTGAGGGCCCTCGGAGTGTGGTGTCAGGAAAATAACCTCTCATTCAATGCCAACACAACGAAGGAGATGATCGTGGAATTCAGGAAACAGCAGAGGGAGCACCCCCCCCCCCCCACATCCACGGGACAGTAGTGGAGAAGGTGGAAAGTTATACGTTCCTTGGCGTACACATCACGAACAAACTGAAATGGTCCACCCAAAAAGACAGTGTGGTGAAGAAGGCGCAGCAGCGCCTCTTCAACCTCAAGAGGCTAAAGAAATTTGGCTTGTCACCTAAAACACTCACAAACTTTTACAGATGCACAATCGAGAGCATCCTGTCGGGCTGTATCACCGCCTGGTACGGCAACTGCACCGCCCTCAACCGCAAGGCTCTCCAGAGGGTAGTGTGGTCTGCAAAACGCATCACTGGGGCAAACTACCTGCCCTCCAGGACACCTACAGCACCCGATGTCACAGGAAGGCCAGAAAGATCATCAAGCACAACAACCATCCGAGCCACTGCCTGTTCACGCTGCTATCATGCAGAAGGCGAGGTCAGTACAGGTGCACCGAGACACTGAAAAACACCTTCTATCTCAAGGCCATCAGACTGTTAAACAGCCATAACTAACATAAAGGCTGTTACCAACATACAGACTCTAATCTCTGGCCACTTTAACCTGTTGGGGCTAGGGGGCAGTATTTTCACGGCCGGATAAAAAACGTACCCGATTTAAACTGGTTACTACTCTTGCCCAGAAACGAGAATATGCATATAATTAGATTTGGATAGAAAAAAATTCTAAAACTGTTTGAATGGTGTCTGTGAGTATAACAGAACTCATATGGCAGGCCAAAACCTGAGAAGATTCCATACAAGAAGTTCCCTGTCTGACAATTTGTTGTCCTTCTGTTGCATCTCTATCGAAAATACAGCATCTGTGCTGTAACGTGACACTTTCTAAGGCTTCCATTGGCTCTCTAAAGCCGCCAGAAAGTGGAATGGGGTGTCTGCTGTCTCTGGGCAAAGTTCAGCAGCAGAGTTTGTAAGTGGTCAGCCTGGGGACAGTGAGACTGAGATGCGCGTTCACGAGACTTCTCACTTTTTTTCTTTCAGCCTTTGAATGAATACAACGTTGCCTGGTTGGAATATTATCGCTATTTTACGAGAAAAATCGCGTAAAAATTGATTTTAAACAGCGTTTGACATGCTTCTAAGTACGGTAATGGAATATTTCGATTTTTTTTGTCACGAAATGCGCTCGCGCATTACCCTTCGGATAGTGACCTGAACGCACGAACAAAACGGAGGTATTTGGATATAACTATGGATTATTTGGAACCAAAACAACATTTGTTGTTGAAGTAGAAGTCCTGGGAGTGCATTCTGACGAAGAACAGCAAAGGTAATCCAATTTTTCTAATAGTAATTCTGAGTTTAGTGAGCCCCAAACTTGGTGGGTGTCAAATTAGCTAGCCTGTGATGGCCGAGCTATGTAGTCAGAATATTGCAAAATGTGCTTTCGCCGAAAAGCTATTTTAAAATCTGACACCGTGATTGCATAAAGGAGTTCTGTATCTATAATTCTTAAAATAATTGTTATGTATTTTGTCAACGTTTATCATGAGTAATTTAGTAAATTCACCGGAAGTTTTCGGTGGGTATGCTAGTTCTGAACATCACATGCTAATGTAAAAAGCTGTTTTTTGATATAAATATGAACTTGATTGAACAAAACATGCATGTATTGTATAACATAATGTCCTAGGAGTGTCATCTGATGAAGATCATCAAAGGTTAGTGCTGCATTTAGCTGTGGTTTTGGTTTATGTGACATATATGCTTGCTTTGAAAATGGCTGTGTGATTATTTTTGCCAGGGTACTCTCCTGACATAATCTAATGTTTTGCTTTCGCTGTAAAGCCTTTTTGAAATCGGACAATGTGGTTAGATTAACGAGAGTCTTGTCTTTAAAATGGTGTAAAATAGTCATATGTTTGAGAAATTGAAGTTTTAGCATTTTTTAGGTATTTGTATTTCGCGCCACGCGATTCCACTAGCTGTTGACTAGGGTGGGACGCAAACGTCCCCCCTAGCCCATAGAAGTTAATAAATGGATTTAATAAAGGTATCACGTGTCACTTTAAATAACGCCACTTTAATAATGTTTACATATCCTACATTACTCATCTCATATGTATATACTGCTCTATACCATCTACTGCATCTTGCCTATGCCACATGGCCATCGCTCATCCATATATTTATATGTACATATTCTTATTCCATCCCTTTACTTAGATTTGTGTGCATTCTGTAGTTGTTGTGGAATTGTTAGATTACTTGTTAGATATTACTGCACTGTCGGAAGTAGAAGCACAAGCATTTCGCTACACTCGCATTAACATCTGCTACTCATGTGTATGTGACCAATAAAATTTGATAAGATTTGATTTGACAACACTGTAAATAGACAAAATATGACATTTGAAATGTTTTATTGTTTATTTCACTTTTGTTTATTATCTATTTCACTTGCTTTGGCGATGTAAACATGTTTCACATGCAAATAAAGCCACTTAAATTGAAATTGAGAGAGAGAGCGAGGGAGAGAGAGAGATTATGATTGTATTGTCATGTCCCCTTCTCCAAGCCGGGATGTTACTGGGGACATTATTAATACCAGGCAATTTGATTTAGCTCCCTGGGCCGTTTCTGTGGCTGCATCCCAAATGGAACTGTCTTCCCTACATAGTGCACTACTTTTGGGCAGGGGCCTATGGGTCATGGTCAAAAGTAGTGCACTATATAGGAAATAAAGTGCCTTTTGGGATGCAGCCTGAGTCGCTCTGTGGCATGGACAAATGGTGCCTCGAGGCCCAAGGCCCTCTTTAGGGGGTGGGCAGGAGGGGGCAGGAGGGGGTAGGCAGAAGGGGGTGTGTGGTCTGCCCCCATCCCAAGGGTGGCAGGTGAGGATGGGCAGCCTTGTGATATCAGCCACCTACCTCCCATTACATGGGTAATGGGATTAGCAAAGGGAAGGAATGTTTAAACACGAAGAAGGGCTTGAAGGAAGGAGGGAGAAAAGGAGGGGAGGGAGAGGAGAGGAGGGAGAGGAGTGAGGGGAGTGAGGATGGGAGGGAGGGAGGTGGGTAGGTAGGTAGGGGGACATTAGTAATTTGTTGAACCAAGCTGATGCTGATATTGATGCTCCATCATAGAAGTAATAAAAGTGACACACACAGAGAGAGGAAAAATACTGGGGCCAAATGATCTTGAGTCCGTAATTTTAGATCCGGTTGTCAGGCGGCACGCCGCTCAGCAGCAGACTCCTCTCTTGGTCCTCCACGGCCAACCCAGGCCTCACTTTAGATGAATTATTGAAATGGGTTCCATATCAGCCAGGGAAACACAACATTAATATGTGATGGTGTCATATTAAGCTGCAGGTGGATGGAAGATTGCAACAACCGAGGAATGGAGTCTAAATGGTTGTTGTGCACCAGGCACTAGACAGTCAGCGACAGGGTTGCAAAGGGTTGGAAACTTTCCGGGAAATTTTCCATGGGAAGGTAAGCCCGGGAATTTGGGGAATTTTGCTTAAATTCATAAAAAAATTGGCTTATAACAGTGAACCTTTTTGGGGGGATACACATAAGGCAATTCTAGGTCTTGTGCATATTTTGCTTAAACTATCCCCAATTCAATGGAATTGCAACCCTCTGCAAGCACAGTGCATTCTTCCGTCACATGTACAGCTGATTCTTAAGATCTTGCACACTAATGAGATTCTATTGAGCCCACACTACTACACTGTCTGAGCCAAGGACTAATTGCTTTCTGGTAAGTTTTGATTACAATACTGGGTGGGGTGAATATATTTTATATGACATACATGGGTGTGTACGTTAACTAGTAAATAGTAGCTACAGCAAAGTGTGTTAAAATCATTTCTAACTTATTAACAATTTCTGCTAGTTAGTTTTTACTACCATGTGGGTTTTAGCTTGCTTGAGCCTGCTAACTGAGGAGTGTTAATTCACCTGTTTCCATACATGTTTCATTTTAAAACTTTTATCTTACAAAAGAGGTATTTAATCTATCAACTCCCGAGATTAGGCTGGCAATACTAAAGTGCCTATAAGAACATCCAATAGTCAAAGGTATATGAAATACAAATGGTATAGAGAGAAATAGTTGATGCGTCATAATTCCTATAATAATGATAACCTAAAACTTCTTAACTGGGAATATTGAAGACTCGTGTTAAAAGGAACCACCAGCTTTCAAATGTTCTCATGTTCTGAGCAAGGAACATGCACTTTTACTTTCTTCTCCAACACTGTGTTTTTGCATTATTTAAACCAAATTGAACATGTTTCATTATATACTTGAGACTAAATCGATTTTATTTATGTATTATATTAAGTTAAAATAAAAGTGTTCATTGTTCATTCAGTATTGTTGTAACTGTCATAATTACACACACACACACACACACACACACACACACACACACACACACACACACACACACACACACACACACACACACACACACACACACACACATATATATATATATATAAAAAAAATCGGCCAATTAATCGGTATCGACTTTTTTTGGTCCTCCAATAATAGGTATCGGCGTTGAAAAATCATAATTGGTTGACCTCTACCAGGGAGAAGACATGAGAGGAAGACAACCAAAGCTTTAGTTTCTAAACTCATTTTACAGATGTATGTTGAAAACGTTTTTGGGAGATGCGATGGATCATTGGGGATCATTCAATATTCCTTTCTTTTGTTGTTCAGTGAAATCATCCCATGTGAAGAGTCAACTCATTTAATTAAAGATCAATTCGTAACAAATTTGTATTTTTTTATTTCTATTGGAAGGATTTAATCATCTGCAATTATGTCTACTTAAAATAAGGTAAAAGGTTTATGTTTCTGTCTCCATACCATATGGTACATTCATCCAAATCGAAAAAACATCTACATTTAAATGGTATTAATATGAATATGAATAAAATGCATACATTTCCATTAATTCCCATATTTTCCCGTTAATTCCCATATATTCCCGTTAATACCCACAAAAAGTTTCCACCTCTGAATATTCCCCAAAATGTGCAACCCTAGTCAGCGATCTTGATTAGGGCTCAGGAGAAAACAGAGGCTGGTTTGTGGGGGTGGTAATGTCTGGTCACATTAGCAGATGACTCTTTCTCGTTGTCTTTCTGCTTCTTTCTCTCTGCCTCTCTCTCTCACTCTGCCTCTCTCTCCCTCTGCCTCTCTGCCTCTCTCTCTCTCTCTCTTTCAATATCAATTTAAGGGCTTCATTGGTATGAGAAACATATGTTTACATTGCCAAAGCAAGTGAAATGGATAATAAACAAAAGGGAAATAAACAATACAAAAATGATCTCTCTCTCAGTCTCGCTCTCTCTCCCACATAGCTCTGCTCTGGGGTTGTGTTTTGTGTGATTAAGTCAGTGAGTGGTTAATGTGGCGGCTGCTACTTTACAACCTCACGCTCCACTCCTGTCCTGCTGTGCTGCTGTGAGGCTCAACCTCAGCATTGCCACTCAGTCAGCAGCGTGTCCCAGATAGTGTACTAAGTAGGGAATAGGGTGCCATTAGGGATGCAACCCTATATCAGCCACTTGGATAATCACTATGAGGCTTTCAAAGCTAAAAGGTGGTGTATCTCGGAGATATGTACAGTTCAGTGTTTCAAGGGCTTACTAGGGGGATAATCACATGATATGGTATGTTATGTAATGTTATGTTCACTGAGAGATAGTGGTTGTGTGTAAAGCAGAGGAGTCCTGTTGGAGACTAGAGGACATGTTGAAGGGTTAGGGTCAATTCCATTTCAATTCCAGTCAATTCAGGAAGTACACAGAAGTACACATTCCAATTCCAATTCTCTACAATGCTTTTCAATGAGGAACACTTTGAATTGGAATTGGAGTTTGGTTTACTTTCTGAATTGACTGGAATTGAAATGGAATTGACCCCAACCCTGATATGTTGAAGGTCAGGTGAGTGCATAAGGTAGGCTGTGTCTATTAGTTTGGTTTCTATTGGGGAGTTATACTGTATCATGTATTTTTATAATGTAATAAAGTGATTTGGATACTGTATTTACAGTGCAGACTTTAAGACTGGCTTGAGGTGCCACACTCCATTTATCCACACTGGACTTAAGGCAGGAGGTCACTATTGGTGCTGTTCTTAATGGTAAGATATACCATATCATATTGTAATAAACTGTACCATGAAAAGATAAGCTGCACAAGACTCCTCCTTCTTTTAACTGTAGGTGTTAATATCCCCGAGAGGAAGAGAGATTCCTATAAAAAGCATCACACAGAGCATCACACAGAGCATCACATAGAACATCACACAGAGCATCACACAGAGCATCACACAGAGCATCACACAGAGCATCACATAGAACATCACACAGAGCATCACACAGAGCATCACATAGAACATCACACAGAGCATCACACAGAGCATCACACAGAGCATCACATAGAACATCACACAGAGCATCACACAGAGCATCACACAGAGCATCACACAGAGCATCACACAGAACATCACACAGAGTATCACACAGAGTATCACACAGAGCATCACACAGAGCATCACACAGAGCATCACACAGAGCATCACATAGAACATCACACAGAGCATCACACAGAGCATCACACAGAGCATCACATAGAACATCACACAGAGCATCGCACAGAGCATCACACAGAGCATCACACAGAGCATCACATAGAACATCACATAGAGCATCACACAGAGCATCACACAGAGCATCACACAGAGCATCACATAGAACATCACACAGAGCATCACACAGAGCATCACACAGAGCATCACACATAGCAGACAGAGATAGACCACTAACTGGGTCATCTTCTACGCCAGGCAGGCGAGAATAGAGAAACACATGCACGCACGCACGCACGCACGCACACATGCACACACACACACACACACACACACACACACACACACACACACACACACACACACACACACACACACACACACACACACACACACACACAGTATAGATTTGCCCCAGAAACATTAAGCCAAGTTTTATTTCCAAGCCTTTGATCAGTCCAGTCAGTGCTACAGCTATACAGTCAGACCAAGAGCCTGGTGGTGGACACTGGAAAAACATTGTTCTTTAGAGTGACACATATTCAATACAACTTATCTTAGACACATAACAACACTGTTTGGTGCAGTGTTCCATAGCTGTCAAAATGCTGACTGTATGTATGCATATTGGTCATTGGTCATTCCCTGGGTGAGGAGAGGAGTGAATGAGTGTTTCAACCCAGTGCTGCTCCTGGATTAAAGTCCTTCCTCTGTACATACTTCCTCAGGACTGATGCCTCCTATGAATTTATACTAAGCAGAACAGCTATGGGATTTTGGATAGTAATTTATGCTGCTGCTGTTGATGATCCATACCTGCACTATATTGCGTTTTTAAAGAAACATATCCTTCAGAGAATATCCCAGGCAACAGGTCTTCAGTAGACATGCCACCACGTCGAGACGCCAAGCCATCTCAGCACTACTAACCCCTAGACTACAAAGGGCTCAAGGTACATAACTGATGCACATTTTGAATGCAATACGCCTCTCCACATCTAACATTAATATCCACTGTCCCTAGAAAGCCTCTCAACTGATGGAGGAAAAAACATGATAAATCCTCCTTAATGACTAGGCTGGGCCTGGAGCCGTCTGGTAGAGGCTGGATATTCCCTTGAAGTGGCCCAGTGGGAGTGCTTCGTGCTGGGCTGTGTTCTGAGGGAGCCTGGGCAGGAGGGGGCTCTCTAAATCATTCCTCCAGTGGAGAGAGAGTGAGCGAGAGTAAGAGAGAGGGAGAGAAAGCGAGAGAGTGGCCCTCCCTTGGGGCCCCATTAGAGTGATGACATGGTGGGGGTCTGGGGGCTGACCAGCACTGCTACTCACGCCTGCATGAACACACAGGGGCCGGCAGGGGCCAAACTGCTCTCCAACCCTCATGGCTGGATGTCTCGGACTGGTAAGTGATTTCGAGGAGAGTGGGGGGGAGATGATGATAAGAGGGGAGGAAGGGAAAGAGGAGAGACATTGCCTCTCTCTGACTCTCTAGAACCCAGCTGACAGTATCCAGGGGCTGAGTCAGTGAAAGGTAAAGGGTAGTGAGGTGCATCTCTTTAATGGAACCCATCTACTGAGCATCTGCTCTCTGTGCCCTTCCTCTCCCCCTCTAGCTCAGGAGGCTGAGGGGACTTACAGCCCACTGAAGTTAGAACAGTTGAAGTCATCTTAGAAACAGCTGGTTTACATAGGACTGTTTAATGATATAATATTTACTGTTGATAACAAAATAGCATTCTTGAGTGAAAAATCTGATATTCCTAGCCCAGTATTATGGTGAGGTCTATTTGTCTCTAAGTTCAGACATCAGTTTATTGTAGCACATCCTTGTCTAGTCTACTTCATCTCTGCCTATTCTTCCACCAAAAGTCAACCATGCTAATGGCTTCCCCTGCCTGGTATTGTACCAAAGGAAGAATACAAGTAGGATTTCTGTTGATAGTGTAACGATTTTTCATTAAAATAATTATTGTTGCACAGAGCCTGCAGTAGGGTTAAATTTTATCTCATCACATTAATAGAAATTGCTTTAAATATGGTATTTGTTTTATTTAAATCAGGTAATCAAAAGAGACACCTCTCCTAAACTTCTCTGCTATAATGAAAAATAATATGCACAGACAGACACGGACTCACATGCATGCCCGCACGCACGCACGCGCACACAAACACACACACGCACACGCACACACACACACACACACACACACACACACACACACACACACACACCTGAAGTTCTCTTGGCCAGAGAGAGGCTAGGGAAAGGTCACTCCAGTGAATGAGTCCCATCACCTGGCCTGCATGAAGGTAGACAAAAGAACTCACTGTCAAGCTATCACAAGTGATGTCCTCATGGGACAGTGGAGAGACTACTGTGTGTGTGTGTGTGTGTGTGTGTGTGTGTGTGTGTGTGTGTGTGTGTGTGTGTGTGTGTGTGTGTGTGTGTGTCTGTGTGTGTGTGTGTGTGTGTGTGTGTGTGTGTGTGTGTGTGTGTGCACTTGTGTGTGTATGAGTGGGTGTGTATGAGTGGGTGTGTGTGTGTGCGTGTGTGTCTATGTGTGTGCGTGCATGTGTGTGTGATTGGGCGTGTGTGTGTATGTGTGTGCATGTTTGTGTGTGTGTTACTGAGGTAACCGTGTGGAAATCTCAGGAAGACCAGCCAGGCAAAAAGAAAGACACCCAGCCATATAAAAGAGTGAGCACCAGTCTCTTAGTCATTTCAATACACAGTGACCCTGAAAAGCAACACAAGCTGTGCATTGAAACTATCAGGCCAACCTGATCACTAGAAATAGACGGCGATTTCAGACTTTTGAAGAGATCCTGAGAACGTTGATATATGCCGTCCTTAGCGCTCACAAAGAAAATAAAACAATTTCCCAGCACAGAGGGAAAACTGGTGATTCTCGGAGCTGGAGCTCGCTGTTTAGACCACTGATCCACCGCAGTTCACAATGCTCTAGCAAGCCGTGACAATACTGATGATAGTTGATGGAAACAGCATGTTATTTTTTAATTATTTAGTTTTAAGCCATCCCCAAACCATAGCCCTAACCTTAACCACTCAGATTTAATATCTAACTTAATTAACCCTTTGAGTTCTGTTTTAACCCTGTGACTGTCACAACTTCCGCCGAAGTTGGTCCCTCTCCTTGTTCGGGCGGCGTTCGGCGGACGACGTCACCGACCTTCTAGCGGTTTGTGGGGCCATTTAAAGTCCTGAGGAGAGTGAACGAGGTTTGTTATAGGTTACAGCTTCCACCCGATTACCGTATTAACCCTTCGTTCCAAGTGTCTCTCCTCAGGCCGGTGGTGGCTGGCCCGCTCCAGGAGTCTGAGGTAACCCTAACCCTCTGGACATCGGGGGCCCCCGGCGTACTCCGTTCGCTCCATACTGGATTCAAGGCATCGGGCGAGGGGCCTTCAGTATCTCGTGGAGTGGGAGGGGTACGGTCCGGAGGAAAGGTGCTGGGTTCCAGTCGAGGACGTGTTGGACCCCTCAATGCTGCAGGAGTTCCACCATCTTCGTCCGGATCGTCCTGCGCCTCGCCCTCCGGGTCGTCCCCGAGGCCGGGGACGACTGGCAAGCTGCAGGGGGGGGGGGGGGGGGGGTACTGTCAAGACTTCCCCTGAAGTTGGTCCCTCTGCTTGTTCGGGCGGTGTTCGGCGGTCGACGTCACCGACCTTCTAGCCATCGCCGATCCACTTTTCATTTTCCATTGGTTTTGTCTTGTCTTCCATCACACCTGGTTCCAATTCCATCAATTACATGTTGTGTATTTAACCCTCTGTTCCCCCCCATGTCCTTGTCCGTAATTGTTTGTTGCAGTGCTTGTGCACGGTATTGTATTGTTCTGTTGACGGTGGTTCATGGTTATTAAACACAATCGTTGTAAATCAGTTTCCGCTCTCCTGCGCCTGACTTCTCTGCCGCCAGTAGCATCGCATTACAGTGACCAAGCGGAATTAACCCTGTAACCACGCGGAATTAACCCTGTAACCACCAATTAATGCAAAAATAGACGGTACTGTAACAGAGAGAGACATGAAGGTATATCTGTCAGAGGAAAACCTGGTCTATCATATTTCCCTTTCACTCACTGAGCCGCATCAAAGGCCGAGTCAGCTACTTTATACTGGGGTTTAATCCTTTTGGCTGTGACACCGTTGGTGATCAGACTGTGCTGGCATCACTCTCATCAGACACAAGAGCAGCATATGGTTTCATCATCAGAAGTCACTTTGAAAGGACTCAATGTCAAACTTCAGAGTCAAAGGGCAAATAAGAGGCCTTGTATCACAATACTAGACCTCCAATGGTGGACACTGTCAGGATCAATATATTGAGATTCAAGTTGGGTTGATTCAAGCTTTGTTCAAATATGATTCATGTCAACATACTTTTGCTGATTTTATTGACTACTCAGGAGTGATGTTGTTGTGTAATACACCAGGCAATATCATCATCATCATCTCCATAATAGCTGATGAAAAGTCAACACTCAACTCAACAGTGACATAACACGTACATTGCCTCACGTCTGAGCCTGGCAGATCTGACCGGTGCTATTTAAGGAAGAAAGGTAATTCTAAATGGGATCCACTCGCAGGAATGAAACTGCGTTGACGATCTGGAGCAAAGTCCCTAATCATAAGAGACACATTGCAAATGGGAATGTGTGATGTCATGTCGTCTACCAAGCTCCACTTATCTATCATTTAAAGTTTCTAACAGGTCAACATAGTATTTATGCTGTCTTTGAGATAGCGTTTTCTCAATCAAGCTGTGCTAACTGAAGGATCTCCACAGCCAACAATGAGATTTTTCTTTTGCATCATGGGGCAACATAGAAATTTAAATTACTGGCAAGCTGCAAACAGCATAGCTTTGACCATAATATCTGACATTCAAACAACAGTTTAGCCATATTGAATTTAGCCATATTGAAAATGCTTGTAAGTGGCTGTCTTGAGGTAGCTAGATTATCTTGTCTCCCTTGTCTTCCCTGTCTATTTCAATGTGGTTCAACCTTTATGGAAAACAAACAGGGTAAATTATACCTGTGCCATCTGGCATCTGTCAGAGTGTAAATAGTCTCTTGTGACAGATTGAACTGCGCCCACAAGAGATTTGACCATGGGTGCCAGAAAAGTGTGTGAGACGACATACTCTGTGTGTGTGTACTCTAGTCAAACTCACAGATGTCCCTGAGACAGACAGACAGACAGACAGACAGACAGACAGACAGACAGACAGACAGACAGACAGACAGACAGACAGACAGACAGACAGACAGACAGACAGAATACATGAAATACTACCTGAACGAGAGAACATTACCCACTGGGCATAGACGTTCAATGTCAATGTCTAGTTTTGATTTACATTTGGTTAAGTTGTCCACTAACATAAATTCAACGTGAAATCAACTAAACATTTGTCGTTGGATTTAGGTCAAAAGTTAGGTGAACAAAAGATGGAAATTGACCTTATGTTGATGACTTTTTGCAAATCCAATTAGTTTACCATGGTGATTCAACATCATCACATATATTTTTGCCGTTGAAACCAGTTTTTGCCCAGTGGGTAGCGTGCACAACAGTGACAGTGAAACAGACAAACAGGGATTCAGTTCTAACCCCAGAGAGTGAAAATAAAAAATCAGGAAATGTCAGTCAACTGAAAAGTGTTAATGTATGCATAATTGCAACAACAAGAGGCAGATTTTAAAGGGGATTTCTTCTGTAAAGGAGGTCTGAAACACATGAAGGGCTTAGCCAACTTTAATCCAAGTCAGAGAAAAAGCATCAAAGTGTAGATGAATGATTACTCTGGGTACTACCAACCTTTCCTTTACATGAATCAATGATGAATGGGTGGGTGGTGAATGGTTGATGAAGTTAACCTGAGTACATCCAGTGACCATATGACATGGCAAAACCCACCATTCATTTATTAATGAGTCAGACACAGCAAAGCCTGGGCAGTGAGTACAGCCACAACACACACAAAAACACACACACAGCCACAGGATGCTATCTCCTACTGTATGTTTTATTCAAAGCAACAGTGTGGACGCTTGGCTGATCCAAAGGAAAAGAGACTCAGTAATGGGGGTAGCACTACATCAGATATGCGCAATGAAAAGACCACTAACAAAAAGTTGAAAATTGTAAACAAGCTCTTGTGAAACAACTTCGTTAAATCACTTTTAACAAAATAAACAGAGGATTTTGTGGATTAAATTCAGTAACTCTCTCTCTCTCTCTTCAGCAGATATATCTTTCTTTTCAGTATATCTCTCTCTCTCTCTTCAGCATCTCTCCCTCTCTTTCGCTCCATAATGTTTAAGGCTTTATTGTTTTGACAAACAGCAAAGCCAGCCAATCCCAAGGTAGAATTACCTGCCCTGATAAACAGAAGGACCAATTCAAATAGATACAGCCAAACTACTGGTAACAATGTTTACCATTGCAAGCCTCTGGAGTCTCCTAAACAAGTATCAGCTTTAAATTCACTATATAAGAAATTGGTGATGTATTTGGATCCTTGAAATAAAGTCCCATTTCCATTTCCAATGTTGTTTTCATAGATTATAACCAAGGGTGGTTTGGACTGAGATGGTAATTCTAAGGGACAGTGGAGCCATGTCAGAATGTAAGATGATTTGTCATCTGTTTCATACTGTCAAGGTTCCCTCCACTCAAGTCTATTCCCTTTAACATCTAAAGCCCAAGTTTTGCCAAAGAATTGAAATGATCGCCTACTGAAAGTCACCATTACATGAGTCTCAAATACGTCCATAAACGTAGATTTTGAATCTCTAAAGGAACATTTATTAAATTAAACCTTAATTTAGCGTCTAGCTCCAGTTGTCGGATCCTCACCTCCTTGTCAATTTCCATTCTCCTAATTTCAAGTTCAAACTGCATCTGTCTCTCTTTATCTTTTTGCTCCATTTCTAACCGGGCCAGCCTCACCTTGAGTCTAGTGGTCCCGTCTGAACGACCTGAAGCAGAAGATAAAGGATCGAATCGGGGCAATGTAAAGGGGGTACGAGCAACCCCTTCGTCCGCCCTGTCCTCCGACTTGGCATAGGAAGGTTTACCCGTCTCCTCTCCTGAAGCCTCCCGCTCCTCATCTTGCAATGAGAGACTTTGTTTTCTCACTAAACCCTCCCTGACTAGCACCAAAAGCTCAGCCTTTTGGGCTTTCTCAGGGATAACAAATCCATAATGGTCAGCTACAGCTAAAAGGTCTGCTTTCCGAAACCTCACCAAAGAATCAATAGAGGGCGCTTCAAAAAACTTGGAGATGGCTGAGGCAGCCATCTTGTACACAGCAGTCCACTGAACACACAAACTAAACCAGTCACCCAAACTCACAACCTACCATCACATCTCAATCACTAACCACAGAGAACTCAGTGTAGCAGGGTCCGGTGGGTTTAATGGAATCCCGGATGAGCCCCCATTATGTTACGCACGCCTCTCGGAAGGGGGAACGTAACAGTGATGCAATGAGAGACTATAAAATGTAGGTAGTCAGATGAAGTGAAGTATTAGGCTGTCCTCATTTTTTTCCTTTTCGTTCAAGTCAAGGAGAAAACGTTTTAGTGATGTGGAATCCCGCTGGTGCTCCCAGTCCCCAGTCTTCAAGGTTATTTGTTGAGGTCCGGTAGTGTTGCAGAAAGGAGTGTCTGAGTCGGTGAGGCAGACAGGCTAACTGACACAAATACCCAGGGGTAACTTGACTAAACAATTAATCTGCCTGCTAGCCAGTATAATGGGATTCCATTTAAAAGATTAAGTCAAGGATCACCGGGGTAATAGACGCTATTACTTATCCACTTCTTCAGTCTCACCATCAACTGTAAGAATTCTGGGCCGATTCTTCTTAAGGCGGAAGGTCGGGGGGCTGGAACATTATTATATTTGTACTTCATTTGTACTTTGCAAATTGATGCAAGAAGCCTAAATAGATATGGTATTTGACAAAAAACAATCATTTCAAACCTAGATTACATTGGTACACGATTACATATGTCTCTCTATTTATGAGTGGAAATACATCGGAATAGATTTCCTAAATTAAAATAATTTTGAGCTGAATTCCTTGTGATTTTACAGTCTTTTATGTGCAAAAATGAAGAAAAACAAATGTGCTCAGAAAACTTTGGGGGGCCAAATAAAATCGTCCACTGGCAGCCAGTTGACGATCCCTGCTCTAGGAGTTACTGAAATTATTCCTAATTTTCAGCTTGTCTTTCATCACTCTCGGCATTGCCAGATTCCTACAGTGCTTTCAGAAAGTATTCACATCCCTTGTCTTTTTCCATATTTGTTGTGTTACAAAGTGGGATTAAAGTGTATTTAATTGTTATTTTTTTGTAAATGATCTTCAAAAAATACTCTGTAATGTCAAAGCGGAAGAAAAATTCTAACATTGTAGAAAATCCATGAAAACACAAAAACAAATATATCTTGAATAGATAAGTATTCAACCCCCTTAAGTCAATACATGTTAGAATCACCTTTGGCAGCAATTAGAGCTGTGAGTCTTTCTGGGTAAGTCTCTAAGAGCTTTCCACACCTGGATTGTGCAACATATGCCTATTATTCTTTACAAAATTCTTCAAGCTCCGTCAAATTGGTTGTTGATCATTGCTAGACTACCATTTTCAGGTCTTGCCATAGACTTTCAAGCAGAATTATGTAGAAAGAAAGAGAAACCAGCACACTGCTCTTGCTAGTATCACTGTTCTTTATTAAGCTAAATTACCGGCCTCTAGGCCTCTGACAAAGGCAGGATTTCCAAGTGTGCGAGGATAGTGGAAATGTAATCAAAGCCTACTGGATGACAACCTGTTTCTAACCAAGACAAAGGATTTTATAACAGATTTCTTCCTGCATAACATAGGTACAGCAGATCCCCTTACTGTATGGTACACTTTTAAATGTACCTTTAGAGATCATGCAATTCAATATTAACCTTTAAAACAAAAACAATTTTGTTCAAAAGAGTTCAAATTAGCAAGGGAAATAGAATAAATAACAGTAGACGGATAGCAATAAAAACTGTACCACAGAGGCACATAATACGTTAGAGGAAAAACAAAAAGAAATGCAGGAATTATTTGGGAACAATCAAGTATAATATATTATAAAAATAAAGCAAATTGAATGTCATCCATGCTTCACCGAATGATATTTTGAAAGACCAAGCAAAGTACTTTAAGCATATGTTACCTTTTCAGTCTCCTCCATTTCCACTAACTGAAGTTAACTTTAAGGAATGTTTTCCTAATAATAGTGTCAAATTAACAGCTGTACAGAAAGACTTGTGTGAGGGACAAATTGCAGAGGAGGAACTTCTTGATGCAATTAAAGCCTTTAGGCCAGGGAAAACTCCAGGGCTGGATGGCATACCAGTTGAGGTATATGAAACTTTTTTATTCACTCAAAGATCTATTATTAGTGTGTTTTAACCACTCCTATAACAATTGTGAACTACCAGGTATTCAGCAAGAAGGTTTGATTTCACTATTACTGAAACAGGACCCAGGTGGTAAGTATAAAGATCGTCTATCTAAAAAACTGGAGGCCCCTTACACTTCAGTGTTGTGATGCAAAAATCCTAGCATAATGCATAGCACATAGAATTAACAAGGAGTTGTTGGATATTATTCATCCTGATCAGACAGGTTTCTTTAATATGGACGATACATTGGAGATAATACAAGACAAGTACTTGAAACAATAGAACACTCTGAAAAATCTAGGAAAACAGGTCTGGTATTCTTAGCAGATTTTGAAAAGGCTTTTAATAAAGTATGACCAGAATTGATATTTGCCTGGACTATTTTAATTTAGGAGAATCTCTTACACAATGAGTTAAAGTTATGTATAGTAACCCCAGTCGTAAAATAATAAATAATGGCTACTTCTCAGAAAGTATTAAACTGTCAAGAGGAGTAAAACAAGGTTGTCCACTGTCGGCATATATATTTATTATGACCATCGAAATGTTAGCATTTAAAATCAGATCCAACAACAATAAAGAGGGGCTAGGAATCCATGGCTTAAAAACAAAAGTGTCATTGTACACGGACAACTCAAATGTCCTTTTAAATCTGCAATCTGGATCCCTGCACAGCCTCATGGAGGATCTAGATACATTTTCTAACCTCTCAGGAGTACAACCGAACTATGATAAGGCCACCATATTACGTATTGGATTGCAAAAAATACAACTTTTACATTACCGTGTAGTAACTGTTTTAAAGTCCCCATTGGCCTCATGGTGAAATCTCTGAGCGGTTTCCTTCCTCTATGGCAACTGAGTTAGTAAGGACGCCTGTATCTTTGTAGTGACTAGGTGTATTGATACACCATCCAAAGTGAAATTAATAACTTCACCATGATCAAAGGGATATTCAATGTTTGCTTTTTTATTTTTTACCCATCTACCAATAGGTGCCCTTCTTTGCTCCCTGGTCTTTGTGGTTGAATCGGTGTTTGAAATTCACTGCTCGACTGAGGGACCCTACAGATAATTGTTTGTGTGGGGTACCGAGATGAGGTAGTCATTCAAAAGTAATGTTAAATACTATTATTGCACACAGAGTGAATCCATGCAACTTATTATGTGACTTGTAAAGCACATTTTTACTCCTGAACTTATTTAGGCCATAACAAAGGGGTTGAATACTTATTGACTCAAGACATTTCAGCTTTTCATTTTTAATTAATTTGTAAAATATATATATTTTTTTAACATAATTCCACTTTGACATTATGGAGTATTGTGTGTAGGCCAGTGACACAAAATCTAAATTGAATCAATTTTAAATTAAGGCTGTAACACAATAAAATTTGGAAAAAGTCAAGGGATGTGAATACTTTCTGAAGGCACTGTAGCTGACTGAAGCCAGTGGTTCTGTCATACAAATGTAGGATTTAATTTAGGCCAGTCTCCTACAGCAGGAAAATAATCTTGTAGCAACAGGAAATATAAATTATTATGTGGATTGTAATTAATGGACATTTTTGTAGTGGTTCATACATTTTTCGTAAAGGAAAATCATGCCTGATTTTCAAAGTGGAAATGACGTTTTTAAACCTGAAATACACTACAAGTTTAAAATGTCCTGCATCTATAGGATGAGGCAATGAATGGTACAAAATGCTCTTCTCCGCCCCTGTCCAGCACCTAGCCAGAACTCTTGTTGACCAAGCAAGTAGCAGCCTGACTCTAGCCAAAGCTCCTAGGCCCTAGTTGACCAAGCAAGTATCCTGCCACAGGCTGAAGCCTGGCATAGTACCATGAAGAGTCTGCCCAGCCATCAACATTCTCCTGTCCTGTCCAGCACCACCAAGACATTACCCTCCCTGCTCTGCTCTGTAACTGGAGGCATTGTGATGGCTGATGGTTGTGACACTGAAGAGCTTCTCTCTCCTCTCCTGTAAAAAGTGCAGACAGCCGATAATGAAGCCCTGACAGAGCAGTCAGCATGCCAAACGTGTTACTGATCACCAGGTATGGAGGAGGGGTGGAGAGGCTGGAGGGAGGGGGCAATGGGCGCCCGGCTTCTGCTGTGCTAAGCACCAGACAAGGAGGCAGAAGGACAGGCTGAGCGTTGAGGTGTGGACTGGGCTGCCACCACCTTAGACTCAACTATTGTATCAGTATCACACACCATACAGAAAAGCACACCAAGCTTTTTGCTTGGCATCATGGAGAAATAAAAAAAATAAAGACTTTTGTTATTTTAATGTTTATAATCTTTCTAACCAGACACATCAATTTGTTTCATTTCCCCTTAGAAATAACTGGCGAAAACCTTCCACTGGACTGGTGCAAGTGCTTGATAAATCTGTCCCTGTACTGTGCTGTGTGTCTGGGGAGTCGGGACAACAAGGTGAAAGTCAAAGCAATACTGTCACAATACCTCGGGACGTTGCCAAGAGTCCTCAGAGTGGAGGGGGAAACTGAGCTATAACAGGAGTAAAACAATTTCCCTCTTGTACCGATCTGTTGATACTAGAGCTGAACATGAAACTGAAGTGGTATGTGGGGAAGGAGCCTCCTTCCTGATGTCTGGACCTCTGGAAAGACAAAAACAGCTGGAGAGGATTGAGGTATTCTACACTGCACAGTATCTCAAACATAGATTTGCCCTCTCTTCCAGCTGTTGTTTCTCTCCCAAAGGTACAGATATCAGGAAGGAGATGTCCCACCCACTTCTGTTCCATGTTCAGCTCATGTTTATGTTCTCCTCAGCTTTC
The DNA here is from genome assembly GCF_901001165.1 of Salmo trutta. Lineage (NCBI taxonomy): Eukaryota > Metazoa > Chordata > Actinopteri > Salmoniformes > Salmonidae > Salmo > Salmo trutta. Next base: position 14,891,083 of record NC_042985.1, read on the forward strand.
TCATCATGATAACCGATATACAGTACCTCTATGTGAAAATGGGTGTAAAACAGCATTGAAATGCACAGCGGTAGAATGCACGTGTCATCATAATAACATAACTGACACACATTGTGAGGAAACGGAGCAGTGACGTCATGGTGAATAACCTTATAGTGACCCCAGGTCCCTGGCAGTAGAGTCTAACATCAGTGTGGATGTGATGTGATCTTACTGAGCACGGCTGTGTGTGTGTGTGTGTGTGTGTGTGTGTGTGTGTGTGTGTGTGTGTGTGTGTGTGTGTGTGTGTGTGTGTGTGTGTGTGTGTGTGTTCAACACTGAGGTCGAGAGAAAAACACAACTAGAGTAAAATCTGAGCTCACGCACAACTGGATGTGACCCCTTGCCTGCTATTCACATTCTAAAAACGTTCAGCTCATTTTGCATGGATGATTAGTTAAGACTCAACCAAACAACAGATATCATCATACATTATGGCATTTGATTTTGAGAGGTTTCTTTAAGTTTGTATCTAGAGTAGTTATGGGTATACTACACTGCTCAAAAAAATAAAGGGAACACTTAAACAACACAATGTAACTCCAAGTCAATCACATTTCTGTGAAATCAAACTGTCCACTTAGGAAGCAACACTGATTGACAACAAATTTCCCATGCTGTTGTGCAAATGGAATAGACAACAGGTGGAAATTATAGGCAATTAGCAAGACACCCCCAATAAAGGAGTGGTTCTGCAGGTGGGGACCACAGACCACTTCTCAGTTCCTATGCTTCCTGGCTGATGTTTTGGTCACTTTTGAATGCTGGCGGTGCTTTCACTCTAGTGGTAGCATGAGACGGAGTCTACAACCCACACATGTGGCTCAGGTAGTGCAGCTCATCCAGGATGGCACATCAATGTGAGCTGTGGCAAGAAGGTTTGCTGTGTCTGTCAGCGTAGTGTCCAGAGCATGGAGGCGCTACCAGGAGACAGGCCAGTACATCAGGAGACGTGGAGGAGGCCGTAGGAGGGCAACAACCCAGCAGCAGGACCGCTACCTCCGCCTTTGTGCAAGGAGGAGCAGGAGGAGCACTGCCAGAGCCCTGCAAAATGACCTCCAGCAGGCCACAAATGTGCATGTGTCTGCTCAAACAGTCAGAAACCGACTCCATGAGGGTGGTATGAGGGCCCGACGTCCACAGGTGGGGGTTGTGCTTACAGCCCAACACCGTGCAGGATGTTTGGCATTTGCCAGAGAACACCAAGATTGCCAAATTTGCCACTGGCGCCCTGTGCTCTTCACAGATGAAAGCAGGTTCACACTGAGCATGTGACAGACATGACAGTGTCTGGAGACGCCGTGGAGAACATTCTGCTGCCTGCAACATCCTCCAGCATGACCGGTTTGGTGGTGGGTCAGTCATGGTGTGGGGTGGCATTTCTTTGGGGGGCCGCACAGCCCTCCATGTGCTTGCCAGAGGTAGCCTGACTGCCATTAGGTACCGAGATGAGATCCTCAGACCCCTTGTGAGACCATATGCTGGTGCGGTTGGCCCTGGGTTCCTCCTAATGCAAGACAATGCTAGACCTCATGTGGCTGGAGTGTGTCAGCAGTTCCTGCAAGAGGAAAGCATTGATGCTATGGACTGGCCCGCCCGTTCCCCAGACCTGAATCCAATTGAGCACATCTGGTACATCATGTCTCGCTCCATCCACTAATGCCACGTTGCACCACAGACTGTCCAGGAGTTGGCGGATGCTTTAGTCCAGGTCTGGGAGGAGATCCCTCAGGAGACCATCCGCCACCTCATCAGGAGCATGCCCAGGCGTTGTAGGGAGGTCATACAGGCACGTGGAGGCCACACACACTACTGAGCCTCATTTTGACTTGTTTTAAGGACATTACATCAAAGTTGGATCAGCCTGTAGTGTGGTTTTCCACTTTAATTTTGAGTGTGACTCCAAATCCAGACCTCCATGGGTTGATAAATTGGATTTCCATTGATTATTTTTGTGTGATTTTGTTGTCAGCACATTCAACTATGTAAAGAAAAAAGTATTTAATAACATTATTTCTTTCATTCAGATCTAGGATGTGTTGTTTAAGTGTTCCCTTTATTTTTTGAGCAGTATATATAATATAATAATATTTAAGAGGGGAACATTCCACCCAGAGATAGAAAGATAATGAAACTGTTACATGAGTGCATTTGTAACATCTCAACTCTCACCCCAGCAGTTATGTGAGGTACTACAAACCCAGAAGGTGTTCAGACAGGGCCTGTTGTGTTTCTGTTACTGCATACGCCTCCAATAATGGCCTGGATCTCACATAGGTTGGAGCTGATTCTGATGCCTTGGCATAGATACAGCAGGAATATACAGTATCCATGGAATCTGCCCTCCACACACACACACACACACACACACACACACACACACACACACACACACACACACACACACACACACACACACACACACACACACACACACACACACACACACACACACAGACACAGACACAGACACACTGAATGCTCAGAAATGGCACATTTGTCTATGAGGACTACACTATACCTTCAATAACCTCCTCCACAATTTAAAGAAGGCTTTTCCTCAGATCGAGTGCTTACAATTCACATTATGAACAATTTCTTTAACCTTTAAGTTCACTAAAAGGTAAGGATTTGTTGTACTAGGCAACCCCCCTTGCTTTTTATGTTTGCATTGAACACCAATTTCAAGAAACAATCTTTCAAATACATTCAATCAAATGAATGTAATGCACTGTAAAAAAAAAACAAGAAAAAAAAACGATTCTCTCAGTTTGATATCTATGTTTTAATACAGAGGAATAAAAGCTCAGTAAAACCTTTTGGCTTAAATAATTCAAATAGTCTGCTCAGAGCTGTGAGGTAATCATTTATATAGTTAGGCTATTACACCTACTGTCATCATCTATCCAGTACCTCTCACAGTGTGTGTGTGTGTGTGTGTGTGTGTGTGTGTGTGTGTGTGTGTGTGTGTGTGTGTGTGTGTGTGTGTGTGTGTGTGTGTGTGTGTTTGTGTGTGTGTGTGTGTGTGTGTGTGTGTTGTCAGAAAATATGTCAACAGAAATGAACAGCATGTTAAACACTGTCTGACTGGGTTCCAATAGATCCTAGCTATCACATCTAAGCTGTAAAACACCTGAAACAAAGACCCAGAGGTTCTCCAGCTTGGTTATTGATCAGCTGTTGTCTCTCTTATCTACAAAGCTTTACTCAAACCTCCAACATCCAGTGTGTGTGTGTGTGTGTGTGTGTGTGTGTGTGTGTGTGTCCCAGTATGATAATTCCACACCTCTGAACTGTTACCTTCCACTAGCTACTGACCCCGTGGGCTTCAAAAGAACCAAGTGAACATACACTATATTCTGTAGGTGAATCAGCCTGCCAACAACAGTAGCTAGAGTTCTCTACTGTCTTCCACTCACCCATGTGACTTCAGCACTGGAATAATAATAACTACCCACACTGGACCTTTAACACTGTGTATGGCAATACACATCCCAAAGCATGCAAAGCCTTAGTCTTTGAAACACATACAATATCTGAAAACATTGTACACTATAAGATCCTTGGCAGTAGTCAGTAATAGTTATACGATACAGTGGTAAAGACAATAGGGTGAACATTTGCAGTAATTGAGATGACAGATCTAATGGTGATTGGCTTTAGTTGGTAGGAAAGGAGCAGTGTAATATATACAGTTGAAGTCGGAAGTTTACATACACCTTAGCCAAATACATTTAAACTCCGTTTTTCACAATTTCTGACATTTAATCCTTGTAAAAATTCCCTGTCTTAGGATCACCACTTTATTTTAAGAATGTGAAATGTCAGAATAATAGTAAAGAGAATGATTTATTTCAGATTTTATTTCTTTCATCACATTCCCAGTGGGTCAGAAGTTTACATACACTCAATTAGAATTTGGTAGCATTGCCTTTAAATTGTTTAACTTGGGTCAAAGTTTCAGGTAGCCTTCCACAAGCTTCCCACAATAAGTTGGGTGAATGTTGGCCCATTCCTCCTGACAGAGCTGGTGTAACTGAGTCAGGATTGTAGGCCTCCTTGCTCGCACACACTTTTTCAGTTCTGCCCACAAATATGCTATAGGATTGAGGTCAGGGCTTTGTGAAGGCCACTCCAATACCTTGACTTTGTTGTCCTTAAGCCATTTTGCCACAACTTTGGAAGTATGCTTGGGGTATTGTCCATTTGGAAGCCACATTTGCAACCAAGCTTTAACTTCCTGACTGATGTCTTGAGTTTTTGCTTCAATATATCCACAACATTTTCCTTCCTCACGATGCCATCTATTTTGTGAAGTGCACCAGTCCCTCCTTCAGCAAATCACCCCCACAACATGATGCTGCCACCGTCGTGCTTCACGGTTTGAATTGTGTTCTTCGGCTTGCAAGCGTCCCCCTTTTTCCTCCAAACATAACGATGGTCATTATGGCCAAACAGTTAATTTTTGTTTCATCAGACCAGAGGACATTTCTCCAAAAAGTACAATCTTTGTCCCCATGTGCAGTTGCAAACCGTAGTCTGGCTTTTTTATGGCGGTTTTGGAGCAGTGGCTTCTTCCTTGCTGAGCGGCCTTTCAGGTTATGTCGATATAGGACTCGTTTTACTGTGGATATAGATAATTTTGTACCTGTTTCCTCCAGCATATTCATAAGGTCCTTTGCTGTTGTTCTGGGATTGATTTGCAATTTTCGCACCAAAGTACGTACATCTCTAGGAGACAGAATGCGTCTCCTTCCTGAGCGGTATGATGGCTGCATGGACCCATGGTGTTTATACTTGCGTACTATTGTTTGTACAGATGAACGTGGTACCTTCAGGTATTTGGAAATTGCACCCAAGGATGAACCAGACTTGTGTAGGTCTACAATTTTTCTTCTGAGGTCTTGGCTGATTTCTTTGGATTTGGATGTCAAGCTAAGAGTCACTGAGTTTGAAGGTAGGCCTTGAAATACATCCACAGGTACACCTCCAATTGGCTCAAATTATGTAAATTAGCCTATCAGAAGCTTCGAAAGCCATGACATCTTTTCTGGAATTTTCCAAGCTGTTTATAGGCACAGTCAACTAAGTATATGTAAACTTCTGACCCAATGGAATTGTGATACAGTGAATAATAAGTGAAATAATCTGTCTGCACAAAGTAGATGTCCTAACTGACTTGCCAAAACTATAGTTTGTTAACAAGCAATTGTGGAGTGGTTGAAAAACTTGTTTTAATGACTCTAACCTAAGTGTATGTAAACTTCCGACTTCAACTGTTTGTGTCTGCAGAATAAGTGGCCCTAAAAACCTGCTACCTCTGTACAGAACTCTAGGGTAGGTCTGAGCAGTCACCCTACTCATGGTGCCCACAGGACAAAACACTATCAAAGCACATTACTTCCTTTGCTCTCGTTCTCTCTCTCTCTCTTTCTCCATCCCTCCCTCCTCTCCTCCTCTTGTGATGCTTGTGAGTAGAGTATCCAAATATTCCAGCCCTCATTTCAGTAGTGTGCCGAGGGCATGGCTCTCAGAGCATTAAACACAAACCCTTTCCAACTAGGCTTCTGGAGTTGTGTCAGCTAGGACTGGTTTATTTTAAGCTACATTGTGTACTATATTCCTCCTTTAACAGTATCCTTGGTGGTGTGCCTGACTTCTTACATAAAAGAAACATCACTCCATTTAACACACCAGCAAACACTACCAAAGAGCACTGGGAGAACAATGAGGATGAGAGTGAATAGATAAAGGACAACCAGAGAGAAGGAAGAGATTGAATGGCTAATATCACCCAGTTTGGGCCTAGGGTGAAGGGTGTTGCGACTTTGGGCCCACGAGGAGGATATGCTCAACGGGACCATAGATCATTTCTTCCCCCATTTTCTTTTTACGACGCTGTGTGCCCCCTGGGAAGAGCACGAGACAAAATGCAGAGTCAAAAAGATCTCTGAGAGAAAATGGTGCCAAGAGCCCCAGATCATATTAAACACGTTTTAAAAAAAAAAAAATGTTTTACCTACCGTTCAAAGTTTGGGGTCATTTAGAAATGTCTTTGTTTTTGAAAGAATAGCACATTTTTTGAAGATCTCGTACAACGCTTTGTACTACTCCCTTCACAGAACAGCACAAACTGGCTCTAACCAGAATAGAAAGAGGAGTGGGAGGCCCCAGCGCACAACTGAGCAAGAGGACAACTACTTTAAAGTGTCTAGTTTGAGAAACAGACGCCTCACAAGCCCTCAACTGGCAGATTCATTAAATAGTACCTGCAAAACACCAGTCTCAACGTCAACAGTGAAGAGGTGACTCCGGGATGGCCTTCTAGGCAGAGTTTCTCTGTCCAGTGTCTGTGTTCTTTTGCCCATCTTAATCTTTTCTTTTTATTGACCAGTCTGAGATATGGCTTTTTCTTTGCAACTCTGCCGTAATTGGAGAAAACCAATAAACAATAACACTTAGACTTCTACTTACAGCTTATACATACTATATACATTTTACAGACACAGTATACTTTACAATAGTTATATTTTGTTATATACCTATCTCTGAACACCATCCAGTTTTGATTTCTATTTGCCATACATTTTTCAAATGTGCTTTGATGTTTCACAAAAGTTCTGAATCTTTCTGTTTTCATAGTTTCTAAAGATTGTAAATTAAAGATAAACATTTTTGCTAGGAGTATTATTATATTATTGATCGATTGACTATGATTTTTCAAATCCCCCAGCAGTGCTATTTGCAGAGTTAGCTCCAGGTAAATGTGGCAATTCTTCAGCCACATTTGGACAGTACCAAAACAAATTATCTAATGATTCTGTCTCGTCGCAGCAAAATCTACAGAGCTGGGACGGTTGTATCCTCCATATAAACTCAGCAAAAAAAGAAATGTCCTCTCACTGTCAACTGCGTTTATTTTCCGCAAACTTAACATGTGTAAATATTTGTATGAACATACCAAGATTCAACAACTGAGACATAAACTGAACAAGTTCCACAGACATGTGACTAACAGAAATTGAATGATGTGTCCCTGAACAATGGGGGGGAAACAAAATCAAAAGTAACAGTCAGTATCTGGTGTGGCCACCAGCTGCATTAAGTACTGCAGTGCATCTCCTCCTCATGGACTGCACCAGATTTGCCCGTTCTTGCTGTGAGATGTTACCCCACTCTTCCACCAAGGCACCTGCAACTTCCCGGACATTTCTGGGGGGAATGGCCTTAGCCCTCACCATCCGATCCAACAGGTCCCAGACGTGCTCAATGGGATTGAGATCCGGGCTCTTTGCTGGCCATGGCAGAACACTGAAGTTCCTGTCTTGCAGGAAATCACGCACAGAACGAGCAGTACAGTGAGGGAAAAAAGTATTTGATCCCCTGCTGATTTTGTACGTTTGCCCACTGACAAAGAAATGATCAGTCTATAATTTTAATGGTAGGTTAATTTGAACAGTGAGAGACAGAATAACAACAACAAAAATCCAGAAAAACGCATGTCAAAAATGTTAAAAATTGATTTGCATTTTAATGAGGGAAAAAAGTATTTGAACCCCTCTCAATCAGAAAGATGTCTGGCTCCCAGGTGTCTTTTATACAGGTAACAAGCTGAGATTAGGAGCACACTCTTAACTTGTTATGGATAGGGGGCAGTATTTTCACGGCCGGATAAAAAACGTACCCGATTTAATCTGGTTATTACTCCTGCCCAGAAACGAGAATATGCATATAAGTAGTAGCTTTGGATAGAAAACACTCCAAAGTTTCTAAAACAGTTTGAATGGTGTCTGTGAGTATAACAGAACTCAAATGGCAGGCCAAAACCTGAGAAGATTCTGTACAGGAAGTACCCTGTCTGACCATTTCTTGGTCTTCTTTGTCATCTCTATCCAAAACAGAGGATCTCTGCTGTAACGTGACACTTTCCAAGGCTCCCATAGGCTCTCAGAAGGCGCCAGAACGTTGAATGATGACTCTGCAGTCTCTGGCTGAAAAACAGTAGCGCATTTGGATAGTGGTCGATCTGAGAACAATGAGATGGGTGCACGCATGCACGAGAGGACTCCATTTTCAACTTTGAGTCTTTGAACGAAAACAGGGTTTCCCGGTCGGAATATTATCGCTATTTTACGAGAAAAATCGCATAAAAATTGATTTTAAACAGCGTTTGACATGCTTCGAAGTACAGTAATGGAATATTTTGACATTTTTTGTCATGATACGCACCCTTCGTTACCCTTCAGATAGTGTCTTGAACGCACGAACAAAACGCCGCTATTTGGATATAACTACGGATTATTTGGAACCAAAACAACATTGGGTGATGAAGTAGAAGTCCTGGGAGTGCATTCTGACGAAGAACAGCAAAGGTAATCCAATTTTTCTTACAGTAAATCTGAGTTTGGTGAGTGCCAAACTTGGTGGGTGTCAAAATAGCTAGCCTGTTATGGCCCGGCTATCTACTCAGAATATTGCAAAATGTGCTTTCACCGAAAAGCTATTTTAAAATCGGACACCGCGATTGCATAAAGGAGTTCTGTATCTATAATTCTTAAAATAATTGTTATGTTTTTTGTGAACGTTTATCGTGAGTAATTCAGTAAATTCACCGGAAGTGTTCGGCGGGTATGCTAGTTCTGAACATCACATGCTAATGTAAAAAGCTGTTTTTTGACATAAATATGAACTTGATTGAACAAAACATGCATGTATTGTATAACATAATGTCCTAGGAGTGTCATCTGATGAAGATCATCAAAGGTTAGTGCTGCATTTAGCTGTGGTTTTGGTTTTTGTGACATATATGCTTGCTTTGAAAATGGCTGTGTGATTATTTTTGGCAGGGTACTCTCCTGACATAATCTAATGTTTTGCTTTCGCTGTAAAGCCTTTTTGAAATCGGACAATGTGGTTAGATTAACGAGAGTCTTGTCTTTAAAATGGTGTAAAATAGTCATATGTTTGAAAAATGGAACTTTTCGGATTTTCAAGGAGTTTGTATTTCGCGCCACGCCCTATCATTGGATATTGAAGAAACGAAACAAAAACACACTAACAAAAAGAATGACCAAAAACAGTCAGGCACACAGCTAAACAAGGAACAACTACCCACAAAATCCCATAGAAAAAACACCCCTCTTAAATAGGACCTTCAATTAGAAGCAACTAGGAACAACTGCTTCCAATTGAAGGTCAACCCAACAAATACCACATAGAAATAGACATACTAGAACTAACATAGAAATAGACTAACAAAGAACATAGCCCAACAAACCCCGAAACACTCTAAACAAACACCCTGTCACGTCTGACTTGGACTGGCTGATAGGTGGAATCAAGTGCAGGAGACAGAGGTGCTGGAGGTGAGTGTCTTTTAATAATCCTACTCACACACACGCCGAAAAGCACAGGGCGCTATACAAAGTTCCAGTAATAGTTAACTGCGCCCGTACAACACAAAAAATATAATTCCTAAGGCAAGGAGCGCAGCCCGGAAAATCTTTATACAAAAACAAAACTGTCGATCACACAACGTGGACAATAAACAATCCCGCACAAAATCCCAACTGAAAACACACCTTAAATAAGTCCCCACTAATGACATACACAAAACAGGTGCGGAACAGACAGACAAAACTAAACGACAGAAACAACGATCGGTGGCAGCTAATAGGCCGGCGACGACGACCGGATCCTCGTTGGATCCTGTGACAGTACCCCTCCCCAGCCGCGCGCCGACGCCGGCCTCGGGGACGGCCCGGAGGGCGAGGCGCCGGCCGATCCGGTCGGCGACGGTGGAAGTCCAGCAGCATAGAGAGGTCCAGAACGTCCGCCGCCGGAACCCAGCACCTCTCCTCCGGACCGTACCCCTCCCAGTCCACGAGGTACTGCAGGCCCCCCACCCGACGTCGGGAGTCCAGGATGGCTCGGACTGTGTACGCCGGGCTCCCCCCGATGTCCAGGGGGGGCGGGGGGCCTCCAGCACCTCACTGTCCTGCAGCGGACCAGCTACCACCGGCCTGAGGAGAGACACATGAAACGAGGGGTTAATACGGTAATACAAAGGAAGTTGTAACCTGTAACACACCTCGTTTATCCTCCTCAGGACTTTAAACGGCCCCACAAACCGCGGACCCAGCTTCCGGCAGGGCAGGCGGAGAGGCAGGTTCCGGGTCGAGAGCCAGACTCTATCCCCCGGGTTAAACACGAGGGCGTCACTGCGGTGGCGGTCAGCGCTCTCCTTGTGCCGTTCGCTCGCCCTCCTTAAACATTCCTGGACCGCGTTCCAGGTCTCCTGAGAGCGCTTGACCCATGCCTCCACCGCAGGAGCCTCCGTCTGGCTCTGTTGCCATGGCACCAGGACCGGCTGATACCCCAGCACCACCTGGAAGGGTGACAGATTAGTGGAGGAGTGGCGCTGAGAGTTCTGGGCCATCTCGGCCCATGGCACGAACTGCGCCCACTCCCCTGGCCGGTCCTGGCAATACGACCGCAGGAACCTGCCCACATCCTGGTTAATGCGCTCTACCTGCCCATTACTCTCGGGGTGGAACCCCGAGGTCAGGCTGACCGAGACCCCAGCCTCTCCATAAACGATTTCCACACCCTGGACGTAAACTGGGGACCTCGATCAGATACGATGTCCTCGGGCACCCCATAGTGCCGGAAGACGTGAGTGAACAGGGCCTCCGCGGTCTGCAGGGCCGTAGGAAGACCGGGCAAAGGGAGCAGACGGCAGGACTTAGAGAACCTGTCCACAACGACCAGGATCGCCGTGTTCCCCTGAGACGGCGGGAGATCCGTAAGGAAATCCACCGAGAGGTGAGTCCAGGGCCGCTGTGGAACAGGGAGGGGCTGTAATTTCCCTCGAGGTAGGTGCCTAGGAGCCTTACACTGAGCGCATACTGAACAGGACGAGACATAACGCCGGACATACTCAGCCAAGGTGGGCCACCAGTACCTCCCCTTCAGGCCCCGCACTGTCCATTCCACCCCAGGATGACCCGAGGAGGGTAGAGTATGGGACCATCGGATCAGGCGATCGCGAACATCAAGCGGAACGTATTTCAGGCCCACGGGACACTGCGGCGGAGTAGGTTCTGACTGACCCGCCCGCTCGATGTCCGCATCCACCTCCCATACCACCGGTGCCACCAGACAGGAGGCGGGAAGTATGGGAGTAGGATCGATGGTCCGCTCCTCGGTGTCGTAGAGACGCGACAGTGCGTCAGCCTTCCGGTTCCGGGAACCTGGAATGTACGAGAGAGTGAAGTTAAACCTCGTAAAAAACATGGCCCACCTCGCCTGACGGGGATTAAGCCTCCTCGCTGCCCGAATATACTCCAGGTTACGGTGGTCGGTCCAGATGAGAAAAGGGTGACGTGCCCCCTCAAGCCAATGTCTCCACACCGTCAAAGCCCTGACCACGGCTAACAGCTCCCGGTCCCCCACATCATAATTGTGCTCCGCCGGGCTCAGCTTCTTAGAAAAGAACGCGCATGGGCGGAGCTTCGGACGAACGCCCGAGCGCTGCGATAGCACAGCTCCTACCCCAGCCTCGGACGCATCCACCTCCACTATGAATGGCAAAGAGGGGTCCGGATGCGCCAGGATAGGTGCATTGGTAAACAGAACCTTCAGACGATGGAAGGCTCTGTCCGCCTCTGCTGACCATCATAGCCGCACCGCCCCCCCCTTCATCAGTGAGGTAATGGGAGCTGCTACCTGGCCAAAACCCCGGATAAACCTCCGATAATAATTAGCGAACCCCAAGAACCGCTGCACCTCCTTCACAGTGGCTGGGGTTGGCCAATTACGCACAGCTGTCACGCGGTCACACTCCACCTCCACCCCCGAGGTGGAAATGCGATATCCTAGAAATGAGACGGCTCTTTTGAAGAACTCACATTTCTCAGCCTTGACGTATAGGTTATGCTCCAGCAGCCGCCCAAGCACTTTACGCACCAGGGACACATGCTCGGCACGTGTGGCGGTGCAGATCAGGATGTCATCGATGTACACCACCACACCCTGCCCGAGCATGTCCCTAAGGACCTCGTCCACAAAGGATTGGAAGACGGCGGGAGCATTCTTTAACCCATACGGCATGACGAGGTACTCATAATGGCCAGATGTGGTACTAAATGCGGTTTTCCACTCGTCTCCATCTCGGATACGCACCAAGTTATACGCACTCCTGAGATCCAATTTCGTGAAGAAGCGCGCCCCGTGAAATGACTCCACTGCCGTAGCAATGAGAGGTAGCGGGTAACTGAAACCCACTGTGATAGCATTTAGACCTCTATAGTCAATGCACGGGCGCAGACCTCCCTCCTTCTTCTTTACGAAAAAGAAGCTCGAGGAGACGGGGGATTTAGAGGGCCGAATGTATCCCTGTCTCAAGGACTCAGTGACGTATGTATCCATAGCCACTGTCTCCTCCTGAGACAGAGGATACACGTGACTCCTAGGAAGAACCGCGTCAGCCTGGAGGTTTATCGCACAATCCCCTCGTCGATGGGGTGGTAATAGAGTCGCCTTCGTCTTACTGAAAGCGATAGCCAAATCGGCATACTCTGAGGGAATGTGCACGGTGGAGACTTGGTCTGGACTCTCCACCGTAGTCGCACCGATGGAAACTCCTATGCACCTACCTGAGCACTCCCTCGACCACCCCGTTAGAGCCCTCTGCCCCCACGAAATCTGGGGGTTGTGTGTGGCTAGCCAGGGGATTCCCAGTACCACTGGGAACGCTGGGGAGTCAATGACGAACAGGCTGATACGCTCCACATGACCCCCCCACGTCTGCATAACCAGTGGCACTGTGATCTCCCCTACTTGGCCTGACCCTAGCGGTCGACTATCTAGGGCGTGCACGGGGAAGGGGTGGTCCAGCTGAACCAGGGGAATCCCTAACCTCTTCGCTAACCCATGGTCCATAAAACTCCCAGCTGCACCTGAATCGACTAGCGCCTTATACTGGAAGTGAGGGGAAAAATTAGGAAAACAAACGGAGGTGTACAAGTGGTCGACAGGGGGCTCTGGGTGTGGCTGGTGCGGACTCACCTGGGGGGCCGAAGCAGTGCTCTGCCTGCCCTCCGAACTCCCGGAGGGACCTCTCCAGCACCGGTCCACAGTGTGTCCTCTGTGTCCACATCGGGTGCAGGAGAGACCCCTCCCTCCGGTCCTCCTCGGTGCAGCCCCCCCTATCTCCATGGGCTGTGGAGCGGGAGGACTGGTAGGCGGAACGAACAGGCCCCGACTGGAACGTCCCCGGGCAGCCAGCAGGTTGTCCAATCTAATGGACAAATCCACCAGTTGGTCCAGAGTGGAGGTGTTGTCCCTACATGCCAGCTCCCGGCGGACGTCCTCGCGAAGGCTGCACCTATAGTGGTCTATCAGGGCCCGCTCGTTCCACCCCGATCCAGCGGCGAGAGTCCGGAATTCCAATGCGAAATCCTGAGCGGTCCTCGTCTCCTGTCTCAAATGGAATAGTAGCTCACCCGCCGCCCTGCCCTCCGGGGGATGATCGAAAACCGCCCGGAAGCGGCGGGTGAACTCCGGGTAATCACCCCGGGCCGAGTCTGGACCATCCCAGACCCCATTGGCCCATTCCAGGGCTCGACCCGTGAGACACGAGACGAGGACGCTCACCCTCTCTTCGCCGGAGGGAGGGGGGCGGACGGTCGCCAGGTACAGTTCCAGTTGGAGGAGGAACCCCTTGCACCCAGCGGCCGTCCCATCGAACTCCCTGGGAGGTGAAATCCGGATCCCGCTTGCACCCGCTTCAGTGGATGTGGGTAGGGGCGCAGGGTGAGGGACCGGAGCTGGTCCTGCTGGGGAGGCACTTCTCTCCCATCTCTCCAATCGGGCCAACACCTGATCCATGGCCGAGCCTAGGCGGTGGAGGAGGCCGGCATGCTGGGAGACCTGCTCAGCTATGGATGGCGCTTCTGCTCCTGCTGACTCCATCAGTTTCTGGTGCGGGATTCTGTCACGTCTGACTTGGACTGGCTGATAGGTGGAATCAAGTGCAGGAGACAGAGGTGCTGGAGGTGAGTGTCTTTTAATAATCCTACTCACACACACGCCGAAAAGCACAGGGCGCTATACAAAGTTCCAGTAATAGTTAACTGCGCCCGTACAACACAAAAAATATAATTCCTAAGGCAAGGAGCGCAGCCCGGAAAATCTTTATACAAAAACAAAACTGTCGATCACACAACGTGGACAATAAACAATCCCGCACAAAATCCCAACTGAAAACACACCTTAAATAAGTCCCCACTAATGACATACACAAAACAGGTGCGGAACAGACAGACAAAACTAAACGACAGAAACAACGATCGGTGGCAGCTAATAGGCCGGCGACGACGACCGCCGAGCGCCGCCCGACCGAGGAGGGGCGCCACTTTCGTTGGATCCTGTGACACACCCCCTGCCACGTCCTGACCAAACTACAATAAAAAATAACCCCTTATACTGGTCAGGACGTGACAACATAGTGATATTTTTCCTCTGTTTTTCCTACATTATTAAAAGTATATTTTTTCAATTGTGAAGTTGTCCTCTGAACAGGAAAAAACATTCTGTGAGAAAATGAGAAAATCCCAGGTTTATCTCATATTCAACATTAAACGGGTTGAGATCTCTGAATCAACGGGGCGTTCCCAATGTTACACTGTTTGGACATTAAAGCCCGCCTCCTGGAGTCTCCCTATGAATTAGAACATTTACCAGACAACTGGTGGAAAAACATGGGAATGGAAAAAGAAAGGGAAAAACATGGCTAATCTCTGTCTAATGACATGCTAATATTGATTGACTTACTAAAAAGAAAATGTAATCTTAGGAAATCAAGTTCTTTAAGGCGAGGACACCTGTTGGACGAATGATCCCATCTCCTGGGAACTGAGCTGAAAACTCAGCCCAAAAGACAGAAGAATGGAGAATTGAATCAACTTGGAAGAGAAAAAGACTTGTCTTGCAGGAGGGAGAGAGGAGAGGAGGCATGACAAAGAGTTGTCAGTCTTGGACTGAAACAGTACGAAACGGCCTCTGAACTATTTAGCATCGCTAAATTATAATCTTAATTGATCAATCATAATCTTTGTATTACTTTCCACTGTGTGTTAGCATAATAATGCATCCTCTCTTTATAAATAAGTGTGGTTTTCTGTTGCTTTGACAAATGCTGTCTCTAAGACAATTAAAGACCTTACGTATCCTTTAAGATTGTTGATATGAGACTTGATGAATGGAGGCTAAACTAATCAGAGTTTCAAGTTAATTGTTCTCTTTGAATAAAAAACGATTACTTGTGCCCTTACAAAACGTTTAACTTCAAATAGTAGGCCGATTAATTCATGAATTAAGTCACCAATTATTAGACCACTAAAGTTCCTACAAGGGAAAGTACTGCAGGACACTGAGAGGAGGATGAGACTGATGAGCTAACAGCCTTGTTGTGCCAACATGGGATCACAGCAGGACACTAACAACAGCCTTGTTGTGTCTATAGGGGATCACAGCCTTGTTGTATCTATAGGGGATCACAGCAGGGGATGTACAGTACAAAAGTAGCCTGGGTCACTGAGTCGCTGAACACAGAGAAGATCAGCAGCCAGGAGAGGAGTATCGCTTCTGCTTGCCATGATTGGCATGCTCTACAGAGGCACCAGCTTGAAAGAGTGTTCTATTTACTTTTGGGAGAAATGGGGATAGAGGAAGAGGAGGGCTCATTGAAAATGAAAATAACTGGGTAATGAGACAATTAGGGACCCAGGCTACCCTCTTTTGTTCAGAAGTTTGGGGGGAAATGAAGTCCACAGCCATTAGAACTGTCTAGCAGTGTGGTAGATAGGCATACCATTACCAAGTAGGCTAAGGGGAGCTGGTAACATCACTGCTACATTTTACGTGGCTATGCACACTGACACACCAATTGGATGTGCTTAGTAGTTTAGTTTACAACAAGTGGGTCAATTTGTTACTACACAGAGAAAAGGATATTATTTTACTGCTTTAGCCCTGAACTGCTCCAGGATTTATCTAACACTGTCACATCTCATTCCTAGCTTCAAGCCCAGCACAGAGCAATGACAAGGCTTCCTGCAAACCAACTCATCTCACTAGATGAAAGTCTAGTCGAATCATCTCAATAAATTGAGCTTGTTAAATTAAATTGGAGAAATGTTCTAGGATGGGATTTCACACTGCTCTCAAAAAGTATCAGTCAGAGAAGCAGGAACCACCACAACTTTTGTCAAGAACCACTTTGCAGAGAAGCTACCTTAGATGAACTTTAGATACCTCAGATAAGCTGTGAATCTTAGAATTGCTTTACTCAGCAACAATCAATGCTTTGACACTCAAAATGAGAAAACACTACAGCTCAACTGGAATCATCCCAATAACCAAAGACTACTGCAGTCATAAGTTCCTCCCGGACCTAATATCTAATATTTATAACTTGGTATCTCATACATTTGAAATAATCTCTGATATCTCATAGATAATAATATTATTATTTGGTGGCCAGAGCAGGCTTGCGTAGCTTCTGCCTGTCTGTCATGGGGACACCAGACTGTTGTTCCTGCTGTGATCTCCATGCCATCAATGCCCCTGAAAACCTCTGATTAATAAATTAATCTCAATCACAGCCGCTCTCTACGGCATCATCTGGTGAGACTGATGGGGACACTGCTGGGGACACTACTGGGGACACTGCTGGTGAGACTGCTGGGGACACTGCTGGATAACTTCAAATACATTTTGATTTCATTCACCCAGCATCCCTGCACTATACACATTTTACAATGGATTGCATTGTCCATATATATATATATATATATATATATATATATATATATATATATATATATATATACTGCTCAAAAAAATATAGGGAACACTTAAACAACACATCCTAGATCTGAATGAAAGAAATAATCTTATTAAATACTTTTTTCTTTACATAGTTGAATGTGCTGACAACAAAATCACAGAAAAATAATCAATGGAAATCCAATTTATCAACCCATGGAGGTCTGGATTTGGAGTCACACTAAAAATTAAAGTGGAAAACCACACTACAGGCTCATCCAACTTTGATGTAATGTCCTTAAAACAAGTCAAAATGAGGCTCAGTAGTGTGTATGACCTCCCTACAACGCCTGGGCATGCTCCTGATGAGGTGGCGGATGGTCTCCTGAGGGATCTCCTCCCAGACCTGGACTAAAGCATCCGCCAACTCCTGGACAGTCTGTGGTGGATGGAGCGAGACATGATGTCACAGATGTGCTCAATTGGATTCAGGTCTGGGGAACGGGCGGGCCAGTCCATAGCATCAATGCCTTCCTCTTGCAGGAACTGCTGACACACTCCAGCCACATGAGGTCTAGCATTGTCTTGCATTAGGAGGAACCCAGGGCCAACCGCACCAGCATATGGTCTCACAAGGGGTCTGAGGATCTCATCTCGGTACCTAATGGCAGTCAGGCTACCTCTGGTGAGCACATGGAGGGCTGTGCGGCCCCCCAAAGAAATGCCACCCCACACCATGACTGACCCACCGCCAAACCGGTCATGCTGGAGGATGTTGCAGGCAGCAGAACGTTCTCCACGGCATCTCCAGACTGTGTCACGTCTGTCACGTGCTCAGTGTGAACCTGCTTTCATCTGTGAAGAGCACAGGGCGCCAGTGGCGAATTTGCCAATCTTGGTGTTCTCTGGCAAATGCCAAACGTCCTGCACGGTGTTGGACTGTAAGCACAACCCCCACCTGTGGACGTCGGGCCCTCATACCACCCTCATGGAGTCTGTTTCTGACCGTTTGAGCAGACACATGCAGATTTGTGGCCTGCTGGAGGTCATTTTGCAGGGCTCTGGCAGTGCTTCTCCTGCTCCTCCTTGCACAAAGGCGGAGGTAGCGGTCCTGCTGCTGGGTTGTTGCCCTCATACGGCCTACTCCACGTCTCCTGAGGTACTGGCCTGTCTCCTGGTAGCGCCTCCATGCTCTGGACACTAAGCTGACAGACACAGCAAACCTTCTTGCCACAGCTCGCATTGATGTGCCATCCTGGATGAGCTGCACTACCTGAGCCACTTGTGTGGGTTGTAGACTCCGTCTCATGCTACCACTAGAGTGAAAGCACCGCCAGCATTCAAAAGTGACCAAAACATCAGCCAGGAAGCACAGGAACTGAGAAGTGGTCTGTGGTCACCACCTGCTGAACCACTCCTTTATTGGGGGTGTCTTGCTTATTGCCTATAATTTCCACCTGTTGTCTATTCCATTTGCACAACAGCATGTGAAATTTATTGTCAATCAGTATTGCTTCCTAAGAGGACAGTATGATTTCACAGAAGTGTGATTGACTTGGAGTTACATTGTGTTGTTTAAGTGTTCCCTTTATTTTTTGGAGCAGTATATATATATATATAGCTTTGACACTGCAACTGAATAGCTTAGGCTTGTTACCTTATCTGTATTTCATTCATTCAACATTAACATGATAAGCACTGATAAGTACCATACATAATGGATGAATGATTTGGCATGCTCTGATATGTGTCTCCTTAACGTGAGCTGCAACCACTGAGAACTGTTATTGAGTAGCAATCAATCAGCCACACCAGCTTCAGTTAACTGGCTGAAGGAGAAGAAGGAGAAGAAGGAGACGTGGGCTCAGGAGAATGGCATCCTGGCATCACATCCCACCCCCATTTTAACACTCTTCAAGCAGGCCTCTCCAACTCTGAAGGTGTAACAAGGGGAATGAAAGCTGATTCTCAGAAAGTGTACAATGAAGGACAAGGGGAATGGACCTACCTCTGATGAGATCACACCTCCATTATCACACTCTTCAACAAGGTCTCTCCAGCTCTGGTGTTCAATGAAGGACAAGGGGAATATGGGAATGGACCTGCCTCTGTGAAAGTGTACCAGTCCAGGACAGGGGGAATGGACCTGCCTCTATGAAGGTGTACCACCCCAGGACAAGGAGAATGGATCTACCTCAGTGAAAGTCTACCAGGACAGGGGGAATGGACCTGCCTCTGTGAAGGTGTAACAGTCTAAGACAAGGGGAATGGACCTACCTCTGTGAAAGTCTACCAGGACAGGGGGAATGGACAGGCCTGAGACATTTAATAATGAGAGCATCGCTGGCAGGCCTACGGGGATCTATTTGAACCAGTACGTTGCTGCTGCTGCTACTGCTAATGTAAAGTGACACATCGGAGGAAGACATGCTCTTAGATTAGTTGCACCAAATGAGCATGCCTTCACATCGATGACAATAGAGCTATTGAAGAGCTATATGGCTATTCTGTCGTTGTCAGGAATTTAAAGGCTTCTCCTGAGCTATTAATACAGTCCATTTGTTTCTAGTGAAAGTGAAATTGGTTTGAAAAGGAAACTTTACAACAAATTATATCAACCCTAACCCTATATCAGAATGTCCCAAGAGAAGTTTATGTAATAATGTAATAATGTTAAGGTTTATACTGGACATTTTTATATAGCTTACTTTCACCTCAGGTAAACTGAGGTCTCCAATAGGATCACATATTCATGTGTTTCTGAATCAGCACTTCATATAATAGAAAATAAACGTTCAGCTTGTGACAGACAAGGAGGGAGGCAGGGAAGCAGACAGACAGACAGACAGACAGACAGACAGACAGACAGACAGACAGACAGACAGACAGACAGACAGACAGACAGACAGACAGACAGACAGACAGGCAGGCAGGCAGGCAGAGAGGGAGACAGGCAGGCAGGCAGGCAGGGAGCACTGCATTTATATTGAGAAGAGAAGAGACGTTTGGCTGAGTCTGAGATGCAGTGTTTCACACAGTCTCCCAGAGGACAGAATAGTCTTTTTCATTCATTTACATTACATTTACATTTAAGTCATTTAGCAGACGCTCTTATCCAGAGCGACTTACAAATTGGTGCATTCACCTTATGATATCCAGTGGAACAACCACTTTACAAAAGTGCATCTAAATCTTTTAAGGGGGGGGTCATTCCTTTCACACAGTCCGTCTGTCTGCAGCCTTACACCACAGTGAGCTCACAACACAGTCCACAGACAGACAAACCACACTGGGAGGGAATAACGCCACACTCTCCTCTGGTTAGGTATGTTGCTCTGAGGACAAGGGTCCTGTCTGACCTCACAGAGATGTCAAGGAGGGGTCGTCAAGGTCAAGGGCACCAACACACATAGCCCTGTCCAGGATCTGACCTCACAGAGATGTCAAGGAGGGGTCGTCAAGGTCAAGGGCACCAACACACATAGCCCTGTCCAGGATCTGACCTCACAGAGATGTCAAGGAGGGGTCGTCAAGGTCAAGGGCACCAACACATTAGCCCTGTCCAGGATCAACCCCTAGGCATAATCAAATGGCCACCCGGACTATTTACATGGACCCCCACCCCCCCCTCCTTAGTTTTTACACTGCTGCTACTCGCTGTTTATCTATACATAGTCACTTTACAAATGACCTCGACTAACCTGTAGCCCCGCACATTGTATAAAGCCTCGTTATTGTTATGTAGATTTTCTTGTGTTACTTTTTTATTGATTAGATTTTTTTTTCTTTTCATTTTGTTAATATTTCCTTAACTCTATTTCTTGAACTGCATTGTTGGTTAAGGGCTTGTAAGTAAGAATTTCACGGTAAGGTCTACACCTGAATACACCTGTTGTATTCGGCGCATGTAACAAATAAAATTTGATTTGATTTGACTTTGAACGTTTCCCTGCCTGGAGTGTCTGATTGGCAGGGTTTGCCGTTATGGGACTATTCTATTGGTCCATTACGCCATGCAAACTCAATCAAGCACAGATAAAGTATGTGAAATAGTTTTGAATAGTATTTTAACCTAGGTCTGATGCACTGCCCAGCTGTTCCACAGCTATGCCAATGTAAATGGGATCTTTCTCTACAGGCACAGCCACAGCCACACAAAGGCAAGGCCTGATCACGTGACCCATGTAGGACCACATGCCAGCTTCCCCTTCTGGTTGCATTAGAATGTGCTAAAAGAGGGAGACTGAAAAACACGACTAAACTGTGCCAGTCTAGGCACAATAAACAAACACATCAGAAACCACAGCTATAGAAAATAACCGGAAGGCTACAATTAACTCTGGATCCCTAACCCTAAATAGCACCAGCTAAACTGTGTCAATAGAAACACAATAAACAGTAACTCCACAACCATAGAAAAGAACTGGAAGGCATCAATTTAAATAGCTGGGCAGAATCAGGACAATAGAACAATGACACTGTGATGGATCTTCCACAGTGCTAAAAGACTATTTCCCATTATAACAGGGAAATAGGAAGGCACAGTTGCAATTATTGGGGCATAGAGATGGAGTCCATCCATTTGAGGTGAAAAGTTATCTCTCTCATTTCAGAGATGGTAGAGATGGTAACACACTTTCCTTCAATAATTTACATCTTATAACGAGGTAAAATGTGCACTGATACAAGCTACTTCATTATCATTACACAGTCAGAAACTAGAACTTGGAACTCAATTGATTCCAGGTGCCTGATTCCCTGTGGTAAATTGATTCCCCTGGTACTGTATTCTAAAAGAGTCCCATAGGGCGGGAGGAGAAAACAGGGTGCCTGCCTCCCTTACTTCACCAACCCAGGAGGAAGTGGTGCAGAGCAGAGCAGACACACTATTACAGATTGTCACTTATACAGTCTTTCTATTAACACCTACAATACCTCTGAGACTTCAGTCAATGGAGAGGAGGAGAGAGAGGGAAGGAGGAAGGGAGACAGAGACACTGTGAGAGAGAGAGAGAGAGAGAGAGAGAGAGAGAGAGAGAGAGATAGAGAGAGAGAGAGAGAGAGAGAGAGAGAGAGAGAGAGAGAGAGAGAGAGAGAGAGCGAGAGAGAGAGAGAGAGAGAGAGAGAGAGAGAGAGAGAGAGAGAGAGAGAGAGAGAGAGAGAGAGGAGCTACTAGGCTTTACAACCACATTGTCATGATTTTCATATAGACACTCAATCATCATGTTACTTTTTAATGGTATGTTTACAAACATATATTTTGATAAATAGAATTGAAAGTTGTGTCTCATTATGGTAAGTGGTGAAATAAGTATAGCCAGTTACAGTTGTAATGGCCTAGCAGATAATAAGAAAAGACGATCAGTATTTACCTGGTTAAAAGAGAAGGAATATAATATCTATTGTTTACAGGAAGCTCATTGAACAATTTTAGATTAGGTTTTGTGGAAAATGGACTTGAGGGGCGAAATATATTTCTCCCATGGGCAAAGAAATTCAAAAGGGGTGATGGTTTTAATTAACAGTAATTTTGATCAAAATGTGCAAATTGTTCAAACAGATCATCAAGGTAGATGGATTATTTTAAATATGTTATTGGACAATAAACAAATATGGCTTATTAACCTATACGGTCAAAATAATGATGATCCAAGCTTCTTTGAAAATATATATAAGAATTGATCAACTCTACAAGCAATACTAGACACTATTATTATGGTGGGAGATTTTAATACGGTCTTAAATACCTCTATGGACCGTAAAGGAAATCACACTACAAACTATCACCCTTAGGCACTTAAGGAAATCATGAATGTCATAGATATATTGGAATTAGTGGATATATGGAGGCTTAAATACCCTGACCTAGTGAGATATACATGGCAGAGGCTTAGTCAAGCTAGTCGTCTTGACTACTTTCTTATGCCATTCTCTCTGGCACCAAAGGTTTTAAAAAAGTGTTGATAGGGGACAGAATGCGGTCGGATCATCACATAATTGGCATATATTTTACTCTTACAGAATTTCCACGTGGGTGAGGAAATTGGAAATGTAATCAAAGCCTACTAGATGATAAATTGTTTAGAACTAGGACAGAAGAATTTATAACTGACTTTTTCTGACATAACACAGGTACAGCAGATCCCCTTATTGTATGGGACACTTTTAAATGTGTCTTTAGAGGCCATGCAATTCAGTACTCATCTATAAAACAAAAGAAATTTAGATCAAAAGATTCCATATTAACAAAGGAAATTGAAGGACTAATAGGCTGACAACACCGCTCGCGTCGCATGTGCCACCGAGCGTCTGCGTTGCCAAGGGCTAAAATAGAAATCGGTTCTATTTGTGACGAAGATCACGCTGCAAGTCCTGCTTCTCCCATCTCCTCATTGGTTTGTAGAAGCAGGTACCCACGTGCCATCTCCTCATTGGTTATACCCACGTGGGTGACTGAAGACGAACGATGTCAGTGGCGGTAATGCACCTAATTTATGAAAGTTGACAATCGCAATATAAAGTCAAGAAAAAGCCTAGAAGGAGGAGAGATCACTAGAAACGATTCGGTTGACCGTTTTATGTGTGGATTAATTGTCGGAGTAGAGGACCTTGGGCATTTCAGGTAAAATAACAACTCAATGTTTATATCCCAGGACAAATTAGCTAGCAACAGCAAGCTAGCTAAATAGGACAAATTAGCTAGCAAGTGCAAGCTAGCTAGCTAAATTGCCATACATGTTTAATGCTTTTCGACCTGTCCCCAAAGAGTTTGTTTTGATATTTTAACCTGCGTGTCGTGATCGCGTTTGGTGTGGGGGGACAAAATAAATGTATGCACGATGGCGCACGATGGCGCAGCCGGTTTGGGTTCCGTGTAACAGTACAGTTAGATAGCAATAAAAGCTGTACCATAGAGGCACAGAATAAGTTAGAGGACAAAGAAAAAGAAATGGAGGAACTTATTCAAGAAAGATCCAGTGTTAAATATTATGAAAATAAAGCGAACTGGATGGAATATGGGAAAAAATTCACAAATAATTTTTCAATCTTCAATATAGAAATGCTACCAAAACAATGTATTGAAACTTGTTACAAATGATGGAGTCACGCATGATTCACCGAAAAATATTTTTAAAGAGGAAGTAAAATACTTCAAGAATATGTTTTCGTTTCAGTCTCCTCCATCTCCACTAACTGAAGCTAATTGTATGGATTTTTTTCTTAATAATAATACAAATTTGCCAGCAGCTCTTCGCAATGCTTCAAGCATTGCGCTGTTTATGACTTCAAGCCTATTAACTCCCGAGATTAGGCTGGCAATACTAAAGTACCTATTAGAATATCCAATAGTCAAAGGTATATGAAATGCAAATGGTATAGAGCGAAATAGTCCTATAATAACTACAACCTAAAACTTCTTACCTGGGAATATTGAAGATTCATGTTAAAAGGAACCACCAGCGTTCATATGTTCTCATGTTCTGAGCAAGGAACTTAAACGTTAGCTTTTTTACATGGCACATATTGCACTTTTACTTTCTTCTCCAAAACTTTGTTTTTGCATTATTTAAACCAAATTGAACATGTTTCATTATTTATTTGAGACTAAATTTGAGACTAACAGTTATAAACAACTACCCCAGCTTCAACTGTGATGTGCCATTAGACTAACAGTTATAAACAACTACCCCAACTTCAACTGTGATGTACCATTAGGCTAACAGTTATAAACAACTAACCCAGCTTCAACTGTGATGTGCCATTAGACTAACAGTTATAAACAACTACCCCAGCTTCAAATGTGATGTACCATTAGACTAACAGTTATAAACAACTACCCCAGCTTCAACTGTGATGTACCATTAGGCTAACAGTTATAAACAACTACCCCAGCTTCAACTGTGATGTACCATTAGGCTAACAGTTATAAACAACTACCCCAGCTTCAACTGTGATGTACCATTAGACTAACAGTTATAAACAACTAACCCAGCTTCAACTGTGATGTACCATTAGGCTAACAGTTATTAACAACTATCCCAACTTCAACTGTGATGTGCCATTAGGCTAACAGTTATAAACAACTACCCCAGCTTCAACTGTGATGTGCCATTAGGCTAACAGTTATAAACAACTACCCCAGCTTCAACTGTGATGTACCATTAGGCTAACAGTTATAAACAACTATCCCAGCTTCAACTGTGATGTACCATTAGGCTAACAGTTATAAACAACTACCCCAGCTTCAACTGTGATGTGCCATTAGGCTAACAGTTATAAACAACTATCCCAGCTTCAACTGTGATGTACCATTAGGCTAACAGTTATAAACAAATACCCCAGCTTCAACTGTGATGTGCCATTAGGCTAACAGTTATAAACAACTACCCCAGCTTCAACTGTGATGTACCATTAGGCTAACAGTTATAAACAACTATCCCAGCTTCAACTGTGATGTACCATTAGGCTAACAGTTATAAACAACTACCCCAGCTTCAACTGTGATGTGCCATTAGGCTAACAGTTATAAACAACTATCCCAGCTTCAACTGTGATGTACCATTAGGCTAACAGTTATAAACAACTACCCCAGCTTCAACTGTGATGTGCCATTAGGCTAACAGTTATAAACAACTAACCCAGCTTCAACTGTGATGTACCATTAGGCTAACAGTTATAAACAACTATCCAGCTTCAACTGTGATGTACCATTAGGTTAACAGTTATAAACAACTACCCCAGCTTCAACTGTGATGTACCATTAGACTAACAGTTATAAACAACTACCCCAGCTTCAACTGTGATGTACCATTAGGCTAACAGTTATAAACAACTATCCCAGCTTCAACTGTGATGTACCATTAGACTAACAGTTATAAACAACTAACCCAGCTTCAACTGTGATGTACCATTAGACTAACAGTTATAAACAACTAACCCAGCTTCAACTGTGATGTGCCATTAGACTAACAGTTATAAACAACTACCCCAGCTTCAACTGTGATGTACCATTAGACTAACAGTTATAAACAACTACCCCAGCTTCAACTGTGATGTACCATTAGGCTAACAGTTATAAACAACTACCCCAGCTTCAACTGTGATGTACCATTAGGCTAACAGTTATAAACAACTACCCCAGCTTCAACTGTGATGTACCATTAGACTAACAGTTATAAACAACTAACCCAGCTTCAACTGTGATGTACCATTAGGCTAACAGTTATAAACAACTACCCCAGCTTCAACTGTGATGTACCATTAGGCTAACAGTTATAAACAACAACCCCAGCTTCAACTGTGATGTACCATTAGGCTAACAGTTATAAACAACTAACCCAGCGTCAACTGTGATGTACCATTAGGCTAACAGTTATAAACAACTACCCCAGCTTCAACTGTGATGTACCATTAGGCTAACAGTTATAAACAACTACCCCAGCTTCAACTGTGATGTACCATTAGGCTAACAGTTATAAACAACTACCCCAGCTTCAACTGTGATGTACCATTAGGCTAACAGTTATTAACAACTATCCCAACTTCAACTGTGATGTGCCATTAGGCTAACAGTTATAAACAACTACCCCAGCTTCAACTGTGATGTGCCATTAGGCTAACAGTTATAAACAACTACCCCAGCTTCAACTGTGATGTACCATTAGGCTAACAGTTATAAACAACTACCCCAGCTTCAACTGTGATGTGCCATTAGGCTAACAGTTATAAACAACTACCCCAGCTTCAACCGTGATGTACCATTAGGCTAACAGTTATAAACAACTACCCCAGCTTCAACTGTGATGTACCATTAGGCTAACAGTTATAAACAACTACCCCAGCTTCAACTGTGATGTACCATTAGGCTAACAGTTATAAACAACTATCCCAACTTCAACTGTGATGTGCCATTAGGCTAACAGTTATAAACAACTATCCCAGCTTCAACTGTGATGTACCATTAGGCTAACAGTTATAAACAACTACCCCAGCTTCAACTGTGATGTACCATTAGGCTAACAGTTATGAACAACTACCCCAGCTTCAACTGTGATGTACCATTAGGCTAACAGTTATAAACAACTATCCCAACTTCAACTGTGATGTGCCATTAGACTAACAGTTATAAACAACTACCCCAACTTCAACTGTGATGTACCATTAGGCTAACAGTTATAAACAACTATCCCAGCTTCAACTGTGATGTACCATTAGGCTAACAGTTATAAACAACTACCCCAGCTTCAACTGTGATGTACCATTAGGCTAACAGTTATAAACAACTATCCCAACTTCAACTGTGATGTACCATTAGGCTAACAGTTATAAACAACTACCCCAACTTCAACTGTGATGTGCCATTAGACTAACAGTTATAAACAACTACCCCAGCTTCAACTGTGATGTACCATTAGACTAACAGTTATAAACAACTAACCCAGCTTCAACTGTGATGTACCATTAGGCTAACAGTTATTAACAACTATCCCAACTTCAACTGTGATGTGCCATTAGGCTAACAGTTATAAACAACTACCCCAGCTTCAACTGTGATGTGCCATTAGGCTAACAGTTATAAACAACTACCCCAGCTTCAACTGTGATGTACCATTAGGCTAACAGTTATAAACAACTATCCCAGCTTCAACTGTGATGTACCATTAGGCTAACAGTTATAAACAACTACCCCAGCTTCAACTGTGATGTGCCATTAGGCTAACAGTTATAAACAACTATCCCAGCTTCAACTGTGATGTACCATTAGGCTAACAGTTATAAACAACTACCCCAGCTTCAACTGTGATGTGCCATTAGGCTAACAGTTATAAACAACTACCCCAGCTTCAACTGTGATGTACCATTAGGCTAACAGTTATAAACAACTATCCCAGCTTCAACTGTGATGTACCATTAGGCTAACAGTTATAAACAACTACCCCAGCTTCAACTGTGATGTGCCATTAGGCTAACAGTTATAAACAACTATCCCAGCTTCAACTGTGATGTACCATTAGGCTAACAGTTATAAACAACTACCCCAGCTTCAACTGTGATGTGCCATTAGGCTAACAGTTATAAACAACTAACCCAGCTTCAACTGTGATGTACCATTAGGCTAACAGTTATAAACAACTATCCAGCTTCAACTGTGATGTACCATTAGGTTAACAGTTATAAACAACTACCCCAGCTTCAACTGTGATGTACCATTAGACTAACAGTTATAAACAACTATCCAAGCTTCAACTGTGATGTACCATTAGGCTAACAGTTATAAACAACTACCCCAGCTTCAACTGTGATGTACCATTAGACTAACAGTTATAAACAACTAACCCAGCTTCAACTGTGATGTACCATTAGACTAACAGTTATAAACAACTAACCCAGCTTCAACTGTGATGTGCCATTAGACTAACAGTTATAAACAACTACCCCAGCTTCAACTGTGATGTACCATTAGACTAACAGTTATAAACAACTACCCCAGCTTCAACTGTGATGTACCATTAGGCTAACAGTTATAAACAACTACCCCAGCTTCAACTGTGATGTACCATTAGGCTAACAGTTATAAACAACTACCCCAGCTTCAACTGTGATGTACCATTAGACTAACAGTTATAAACAACTAACCCAGCTTCAACTGTGATGTACCATTAGGCTAACAGTTATAAACAACTACCCCAGCTTCAACTGTGATGTACCATTAGGCTAACAGTTATAAACAACAACCCCAGCTTCAACTGTGATGTACCATTAGGCTAACAGTTATAAACAACTAACCCAGCGTCAACTGTGATGTACCATTAGGCTAACAGTTATAAACAACTACCCCAGCTTCAACTGTGATGTACCATTAGGCTAACAGTTATAAACAACTACCCCAGCTTCAACTGTGATGTACCATTAGGCTAACAGTTATAAACAACTACCCCAGCTTCAACTGTGATGTACCATTAGGCTAACAGTTATTAACAACTATCCCAACTTCAACTGTGATGTGCCATTAGGCTAACAGTTATAAACAACTACCCCAGCTTCAACTGTGATGTGCCATTAGGCTAACAGTTATAAACAACTACCCCAGCTTCAACTGTGATGTACCATTAGGCTAACAGTTATAAACAACTACCCCAGCTTCAACTGTGATGTGCCATTAGGCTAACAGTTATAAACAACTACCCCAGCTTCAACCGTGATGTACCATTAGGCTAACAGTTATAAACAACTACCCCAGCTTCAACTGTGATGTACCATTAGGCTAACAGTTATAAACAACTACCCCAGCTTCAACTGTGATGTACCATTAGGCTAACAGTTATAAACAACTATCCCAACTTCAACTGTGATGTGCCATTAGGCTAACAGTTATAAACAACTATCCCAGCTTCAACTGTGATGTACCATTAGGCTAACAGTTATAAACAACTACCCCAGCTTCAACTGTGATGTACCATTAGGCTAACAGTTATGAACAACTACCCCAGCTTCAACTGTGATGTACCATTAGGCTAACAGTTATAAACAACTATCCCAACTTCAACTGTGATGTGCCATTAGACTAACAGTTATAAACAACTACCCCAACTTCAACTGTGATGTACCATTAGGCTAACAGTTATAAACAACTATCCCAGCTTCAACTGTGATGTACCATTAGGCTAACAGTTATAAACAACTACCCCAGCTTCAACTGTGATGTACCATTAGGCTAACAGTTATAAACAACTATCCCAACTTCAACTGTGATGTACCATTAGGCTAACAGTTATAAACAACTACCCCAACTTCAACTGTGATGTGCCATTAGACTAACAGTTATAAACAACTACCCCAGCTTCAACTGTGATGTACCATTAGACTAACAGTTATAAACAACTACCCCAGCTTCAACTGTGATGTACCATTAGACTAACAGTTATAAACAACTATCCCAGCTTCAACTGTGATGTACCATTAGGCTAACAGTTATAAACAACTACCCCAGCTTCAACTGTGATGTACCATTAGGCTAACAGTTATAAACAACTATCCCAGCTTCAACTGTGATGTACCATTAGGCTAACAGTTATAAACAACTACCCCAGCTTCAACTGTGATGTACCATTAGGCTAACAGTTATAAACAACTATCCCAGCTTCAACTGTGATGTACCATTAGGCTAACAGTTATAAACAACTACCCCAGCTTCAACTGTGATGTACCATTAGGCTAACAGTTATAAACAACTATCCCAACTTCAACTGTGATGTACCATTAGGCTAACAGTTATAAACAACTACCCCAACTTCAACTGTGATGTGCCATTAGACTAACAGTTATAAACAACTACCCCAGCTTCAACTGTGATGTACCATTAGACTAACAGTTATAAACAACTAACCCAGCTTCAACTGTGATGTACCATTAGACTAACAGTTATAAACAACTACCCCAGCTTCAACTGTGATGTACCATTAGGCTAACAGTTATAAACAACTACCCCAGCTTCAACTGTGATGTACCATTAGGCTAACAGTTATAAACAACTACCCCAGCTTCAACTGTGATGTACCATTAGGCTAACAGTTATAAACAACTACCCCAGCTTCAACTGTGATGTACCATTAGGCTAACAGTTATAAACAACTACCCCAGCTTCAACTGTGATGTACCATTAGGCTAACAGTTATAAACAACTACCCCAGCTTCAACTGTGATGTACCATTAGGCTAACAGTTATTAACAACTATCCCAACTTCAACTGTGATGTGCCATTAGGCTAACAGTTATAAACAACTACCCCAGCTTCAACTGTGATGTGCCATTAGGCTAACAGTTATAAACAACTACCCCAGCTTCAACTGTGATGTACCATTAGGCTAACAGTTATAAACAACTATCCCAGCTTCAACTGTGATGTGCCATTAGGCTAACAGTTATAAACAACTACCCCAGCTTCAACTGTGATGTACCATTAGGCTAACAGTTATAAACAACTACCCCAGCTTCAACTGTGATGTACCATTAGGCTAACAGTTATAAACAACTACCCCAGCTTCAACTGTGATGTACCATTAGGCTAACAGTTATAAACAACTATCCCAACTTCAACTGTGATGTGCCATTAGGCTAACAGTTATAAACAACTATCCCAGCTTCAACTGTGATGTACCATTAGGCTAACAGTTATAAACAACTACCCCAGCTTCAACTGTGATGTACCATTAGGCTAACAGTTATAAACAACTACCCCAGCTTCAACTGTGATGTACCATTAGGCTAACAGTTATAAACAACTACCCCAGCTTCAACTGTGATGTACCATTAGGCTAACAGTTATAAACAACTATCCCAGCTTCAACTGTGATGTGCCATTAGGCTAACAGTTATAAACAACTATCCCAGCTTCAACTGTGATGTACCATTAGGCTAACAGTTATAAACAACTAACCCAGCTTCAACTGTGATGTGCCATTAGGCTAACAGTTATAAACAACTACCCCAGCTTCAACTGTGATGTACCATTAGGCTAACAGTTATAAACAACTATCCAGCTTCAACTGTGATGTACCATTAGGTTAACAGTTATAAACAACTACCCCAGCTTCAACTGTGATGTACCATTAGACTAACAGTTATAAACAACTAACCCAGCTTCAACTGTGATGTACCATTAGGCTAACAGTTATAAACAACTACCCCAGCTTCAACTGTGATGTACCATTAGACTAACAGTTATAAACAACTAACCCAGCTTCAACTGTGATGTACCATTAGACTAACAGTTATAAACAACTAACCCAGCTTCAACTGTGATGTGCCATTAGACTAACAGTTATAAACAACTACCCCAGCTTCAACTGTGATGTACCATTAGACTAACAGTTATAAACAACTACCCCAGCTTCAACTGTGATGTACCATTAGGCTAACAGTTATAAACAACTACCCCAGCTTCAACTGTGATGTACCATTAGGCTAACAGTTATAAACAACTACCCCAGCTTCAACTGTGATGTACCATTAGACTAACAGTTATAAACAACTAACCCAGCTTCAACTGTGATGTACCATTAGGCTAACAGTTATTAACAACTATCCCAACTTCAACTGTGATGTGCCATTAGGCTAACAGTTATAAACAACTACCCCAGCTTCAACTGTGATGTGCCATTAGGCTAACAGTTATAAACAACTACCCCAGCTTCAACTGTGATGTACCATTAGGCTAACAGTTATAAACAACTATCCCAGCTTCAACTGTGATGTACCATTAGGCTAACAGTTATAAACAACTACCCCAGCTTCAACTGTGATGTGCCATTAGGCTAACAGTTATAAACAACTATCCCAGCTTCAACTGTGATGTACCATTAGGCTAACAGTTATAAACAACTACCCCAGCTTCAACTGTGTTGTGCCATTAGGCTAACAGTTATAAACAACTACCCCAGCTTCAACTGTGATGTACCATTAGGCTAACAGTTATAAACAACTATCCAGCTTCAACTGTGATGTACCATTAGGTTAACAGTTATAAACAACTACCCCAGCTTCAACTGTGATGTACCATTAGACTAACAGTTATAAACAACTACCCCAGCTTCAACTGTGATGTACCATTAGGCTAACAGTTATAAACAACTACCCCAGCTTCAACTGTGATGTACCATTAGACTAACAGTTATAAACAACTAACCCAGCTTCAACTGTGATGTACCATTAGACTAACAGTTATAAACAACTAACCCAGCTTCAACTGTGATGTGCCATTAGACTAACAGTTATAAACAACTACCCCAGCTTCAACTGTGATGTACCATTAGACTAACAGTTATAAACAACTACCCCAGCTTCAACTGTGATGTACCATTAGGCTAACAGTTATAAACAACTACCCCAGCTTCAACTGTGATGTACCATTAGGCTAACAGTTATAAACAACTACCCCAGCTTCAACTGTGATGTACCATTAGACTAACAGTTATAAACAACTAACCCAGCTTCAACTGTGATGTACCATTAGGCTAACAGTTATAAACAACTACCCCAGCTTCAACTGTGATGTACCATTAGGCTAACAGTTATAAACAACTACCCCAGCTTCAACTGTGATGTACCATTAGGCTAACAGTTATAAACAACTATCCCAGCTTCAACTGTGATGTACCATTAGGCTAACAGTTATAAACAACTACCCCAGCTTCAACTGTGATGTACCATTAGGCTAACAGTTATAAACAACTACCCCAGCTTCAACTGTGATGTACCATTAGGCTAACAGTTATAAACAACTACCCCAGCTTCAACTGTGATGTACCATTAGGCTAACAGTTATTAACAACTATCCCAACTTCAACTGTGATGTGCCATTAGGCTAACAGTTATAAACAACTACCCCAGCTTCAACTGTGATGTGCCATTAGGCTAACAGTTATAAACAACTACCCCAGCTTCAACTGTGATGTACCATTAGGCTAACAGTTATAAACAACTACCCCAGCTTCAACTGTGATGTGCCATTAGGCTAACAGTTATAAACAACTACCCCAGCTTAAACCGTGATGTACCATTAGGCTAACAGTTATAAACAACTACCCCAGCTTCAACTGTGATGTACCATTAGGCTAACAGTTATAAACAACTACCCCAGCTTCAACTGTGATGTACCATTAGGCTAACAGTTATAAACAACTATCCCAACTTCAACTGTGATGTGCCATTAGGCTAACAGTTATAAACAACTATCCCAGCTTCAACTGTGATGTACCATTAGGCTAACAGTTATAAACAACTACCCCAGCTTCAACTGTGATGTACCATTAGGCTAACAGTTATAAACAACTACCCCAGCTTCAACTGTGATGTACCATTAGGCTAACAGTTATAAACAACTATCCCAACTTCAACTGTGATGTGCCATTAGACTAACAGTTATAAACAACTACCCCAACTTCAACTGTGATGTACCATTAGGCTAACAGTTATAAACAACTAACCCAGCTTCAACTGTGATGTACCATTAGGCTAACAGTTATAAACAACTACCCCAGCTTCAACTGTGATGTACCATTAGGCTAACAGTTATAAACAACTATCCCAACTTCAACTGTGATGTACCATTAGGCTAACAGTTATAAACAACTACCCCAACTTCAACTGTGATGTGCCATTAGACTAACAGTTATAAACAACTACCCCAGCTTCAACTGTGATGTACCATTAGACTAACAGTTATAAACAACTACCCCAGCTTCAACTGTGATGTACCATTAGACTAACAGTTATAAACAACTATCCCAGCTTCAACTGTGATGTACCATTAGGCTAACAGTTATAAACAACTACCCCAGCTTCAACTGTGATGTACCATTAGGCTAACAGTTATAAACAACTATCCCAGCTTCAACTGTGATGTACCATTAGGCTAACAGTTATAAACAACTACCCCAGCTTCAACTGTGATGTACCATTAGGCTAACAGTTATAAACAACTACCCCAGCTTCAACTGTGATGTACCATTAGGCTAACAGTTATAAACAACTACCCCAGCTTCAACTGTGATGTACCATTAGGCTAACAGTTATAAACAACTACCCCAGCTTCAACTGTGATGTACCATTAGGCTAACAGTTATAAACAACTATCCCAACTTCAACTGTGATGTGCCATTAGGCTAACAGTTATAAACAACTATCCCAGCTTCAACTGTGATGTACCATTAGGCTAACAGTTATAAACAACTACCCCAGCTTCAACTGTGATGTACCATTAGGCTAACAGTTATAAACAACTATCCCAGCTTCAACTGTGATGTACCATTAGGCTAACAGTTATAAACAACTATCCCAACTTCAACTGTGATGTGCCATTAGACTAACAGTTATAAACAACTACCCAACTTCAACTGTGATGTACCATTAGGCTAACAGTTATAAACAACTATCCCAGCTTCAAGTGTGATGTACCATTAGGCTAACAGTTATAAACAACTACCCCAGCTTCAACTGTGATGTACCATTAGGCTAACAGTTATAAACAACTATCCCAACTTCAACTGTGATGTACCATTAGGCTAACAGTTATAAACAACTACCCCAACTTCAACTGTGATGTGCCATTAGACTAACAGTTATAAACAACTACCCCAGCTTCAACTGTGATGTACCATTAGACTAACAGTTATAAACAACTAACCCAGCTTCAACTGTGATGTACCATTAGACTAACAGTTATAAACAACTATCCCAGCTTCAACTGTGATGTACCATTAGGCTAACAGTTATAAACAACTACCCCAGCTTCAACTGTGATGTACCATTAGGCTAACAGTTATAAACAACTATCCCAGCTTCAACTGTGATGTACCATTAGGCTAACAGTTATAAACAACTACCCCAGCTTCAACTGTGATGTACCATTAGGCTAACAGTTATAAACAACTACCCCAGCTTCAACTGTGATGTACCATTAGGCTAACAGTTATAAACAACTACCCCAGCTTCAACTGTGATGTACCATTAGGCTAACAGTTATTAACAACTATCCCAACTTCAACTGTGATGTGCCATTAGGCTAACAGTTATAAACAACTACCCCAGCTTCAACTGTGATGTGCCATTAGGCTAACAGTTATAAACAACTACCCCAGCTTCAACTGTGATGTACCATTAGGCTAACAGTTATAAACAACTATCCCAGCTTCAACTGTGATGTGCCATTAGGCTAACAGTTATAAACAACTACCCCAGCTTCAACCGTGATGTACCATTAGGCTAACAGTTATAAACAACTACCCCAGCTTCAACTGTGATGTACCATTAGGCTAACAGTTATAAACAACTACCCCAGCTTCAACTGTGATGTACCATTAGGCTAACAGTTATAAACAACTATCCCAACTTCAACTGTGATGTGCCATTAGGCTAACAGTTATAAACAACTATCCCAGCTTCAACTGTGATGTACCATTAGGCTAACAGTTATAAACAACTACCCCAGCTTCAACTGTGATGTACCATTAGGCTAACAGTTATAAACAACTACCCCAGCTTCAACTGTGATGTACCATTAGGCTAACAGTTATAAACAACTATCCCAACTTCAACTGTAATGTGCCATTAGACTAACAGTTATAAACAACTACCCCAACTTCAACTGTGATGTACCATTAGGCTAACAGTTATAAACAACTATCCCAGCTTCAACTGTGATGTACCATTAGGCTAACAGTTATAAACAACTACCCCAGCTTCAACTGTGATGTACCATTAGGCTAACAGTTATAAACAACTATCCCAACTTCAACTGTGATGTACCATTAGGCTAACAGTTATAAACAACTACCCCAACTTCAACTGTGATGTGCCATTAGACTAACAGTTATAAACAACTACCCCAGCTTCAACTGTGATGTACCATTAGACTAACAGTTATAAACAACTACCCCAGCTTCAACTGTGATGTACCATTAGACTAACAGTTATAAACAACTATCCCAGCTTCAACTGTGATGTACCATTAGGCTAACAGTTATAAACAACTATCCCAGCTTCAACTGTGATGTACCATTAGGCTAACAGTTATAAACAACTATCCCAACTTCAACTGTGATGTGCCATTAGGCTAACAGTTATAATGCATATTGACTTGCACTATCTGTTTTTTTATTTTTTTATTTCTTGCTCATGACTTGTAAGGGTTTACAGCTTTAAAAAAAGTGGAGTTAAAATGTTATTTGTGAGTTCTACTTCTGACAATAAATAAGAAACATTAAAGTCTTTGGTTTGTTCATGCAGGCTTGAGTCTGAAGCATACCTGCACCTTTTGAACATTATTTGATTAATATCGTGATAATTATCGATATCGAATTAAAATATATATATATATATCGTGCTAATTTATTTGCCATATCGCCCAGCCCTAGTATTGGGCAATTACTGGCCAT
Source organism: Salmo trutta (assembly GCF_901001165.1). Taxonomy (NCBI): domain Eukaryota; kingdom Metazoa; phylum Chordata; class Actinopteri; order Salmoniformes; family Salmonidae; genus Salmo; species Salmo trutta. The sequence goes on from NC_042985.1 coordinate 14,927,886, forward strand.
GTTGTATGCTTGTGATGTAGCAGATAGCTAGAGATGTTAAAAAAGCCATTCCACAGCTTCTGCTATTAAGGTTATGGCTAGCCTCCTCTCCTATGTAGGCACATCTCCTATACACTCTGATAAAACAATAAAAGATAAGCATGAGGTAGGAAACTCATGTTAATGTCAGATTATCATAGTGGAGAAAATAGGCCTTTCCAACAGCCTATTAACTGACAATGTAGGCTGGTAATTCATCCTCATAACAGCATCCTGTATCTCTCCACTATAGGAATATCAAACCAAATATCATGAAATAACACCTCAGTTCAACAAGCCATGGACTAATCTAAAGACAATCTAGAAGAAAAAGAAACGCACACCTATTAAGGCGAGGTGCTGGCTAGCGGAGTAGAAAACTTGAAAATAAGGGAGAGCCGCACACTAGGAGCTCAGATGCAAAAATATTAATATCCAACGTTTCGACAGACAAGCTGTCTTCATCAGGGTATGATCCCTGATGAAACGTTGGATATTAAAAAAAAAAATGTTTTGCATCTGAGCTCCTAGTGTGCAGCTCTCCCTTATTTTCAACTAATCCAAAGACAACCAGGTTTACCTTTACTCTCTCTCTCCCCCCTCTCTCTCCCTGACTCTCTCTCTCTCTGACTCTCTCTCTCCCTGACTCTCTCTCTCTCTGACTCTCTCTCTCCCCCCCTCTCTCTCCCTGACTCTCTCTCTCTCTGACTCTCTCTCTCCCTGACTCTCTCTCTCTCTGACTCTCTCTCTCCCCCCCTCTCTCTCTCCCTGACTCTCTCTCTCTCTGACTCTCTCTCTCCCCCCTCTCTCTCTCCCCCTCCCTCTCTCCCTGACTCTCTCTCTCTCCCCCCCTCTCTCTCTCTCCCCCTCCTTCTCTCCCTGACTCTCTCTCTCCCCCCCTCTCTCTCTCCCTGACTCTCTCTCTCTCTGACTCTCTCTCTCCCCCCCTCTCTCTCTCCCCCTCCCTCTCTCCCTGACTCTCTCTCTCCCCCCCTCTCTCTCTCTCCCCCTCCTTCTCTCCCTGACTCTCTCTCTCCCCCCCTCTCTCTCTCCCTGACTCTCTCTCTCCCCGACTCTCTCTCTCCCCCTCTCCCTGACTCTCTCCCCGCCTCCTTCGCCCTGACTCTCTTTCCCCCTCTCTCTCTCCCTGACTCTCTCTCTCTCCCTCCCTGACTCTCTCCCTGACTCTCTCCCTGACTCTCTGCCCCCCCCCCCCCCTCGCTCTCTGAACAGAAGCAGAATCGATCAGGTAAGTAATTGTCTTTTAAATCCATTCCCATCCCATAGGCTATTGAACCAGGCAGGTTAGCCTTGAGGCCTTATGGCCTTTTCCATGGATGTGGTGCATCTCCAGAGAGCCTGTCCTCATCCACAGAGTAATGAGGTTTGAAGGTGATTTACTGATGAGCTCAGATGCCAGTTGAAGGTAGTGTCACAGACCAATAATGATCACCTAAGCAGACTGATCAGACACCGGCCAATCACGATCACTTGAGCAGAGGTGCCAATTATAATCACCTAAGCAGTCCCATCAGACAGTGAATCAGGGTTACCTAAGTAGCCTCATCAGACAGACAGAGGACAGATTCACCCAATAATCATTTTCATGGTAGTTACAACTCACACTAGAACAAATCAATGATCTCTCTATCCATCCCCCACACAGGCAGACGGTAAGGTGTTGTAAGTGAGATGTAATGTCACCGTTTTGAATTATTAGCTTATTACCCCACTGCTTGGCACCAGACCCTGCCCTTTTATTCTACAATATGTTTGGGAATTATAGGGTAGTTGTTGGAATCTGTTGTTGAAATATACTGGTAGGTGAGCGTGCCTGAGTCATAACCAGAAAAGATCATGTATAGCCTTCACTACATGACCATGAAGAGAAAATATAAGCGTATCCAATCAATTCCTGCTATGTTGTTAGATACATTATTCTCCATGTCTTGATGAGGCTATTACTGTACATTCTCTGTCTCCGCTAAAAATCTTAGTCAGTCACCACGATCACACACTGTAAACCCCAAGGCATTTTTAACTCAAATACTTTAGTAAGTTGTACTCAAAGTCAATGAAAAGTCATTATTACTGCAAATGTTTATGTGGTATTGACTCAAAACTAAATGAGAAGTCACACCATGTAAATGGTTTAAAGATATGATAACAAATGAACTTTTCCCAGCATGCTCTACTGCAGGTAGATTTCTGGAATTGTTTTTAATATCTGTGTTTTTGCATGAACAGTATATTGACGATTTATAAAATTTTACGCTACACAAAGACACATATTTTTTTCTAAACTAATCCAATCATTTAATTTTTGCACCCGTTACTGAAATGGTTGTTCCAGTTTAAATGGCTTAGGTAGTTTCCTCCCACTGTTCCTAACCCTGGCAGTCATTATGAATGCAGGTTGCAGGTGATTACACATTTCAACTATTGGTATAGCTTAAAGCTGGCTAGATTCCAATAGAAAGTACACATCACTTTGCAAGGAGCATAATATGATTTCCAGTTAGGGTTGCAAAATGTGTTTCTATTTCCCAGGTTTTCTAGAAATCCTGGTTGGAAGACTACTGAAATTCTTTGGGGGAAAGTTTGTGGAATTTTGCAACCCTACTTGCAGGCCTGATGTGTCCTGTAAACTATGAGTTTCAGGCCACTGTATAAGGCCTTATGATATATGCAATGGTTCAATTGTATTGATCATATTCACCTAGGAACTCACTTGGTGAAGGCCACAGGACTGAAAATGAACGAATTCAACGACCATGTCTCTGTCACTAACAAATACAGTCATGGGTGGTAACTCTACAATTCAATCGAAAAAGGCACACTTGGAAATTATTGGAGGCGTGGCTTAGTGGGGGTGTTAAATTTGGCTGAAAGCTGTGTGTACCACGGGTATGACAAAACATTTATTTTTACTGCTCTAATTACATTGGAAACCAGTTTATAATAGCAATAAGGCACCTCAGGGGTTTGTGGTATATGGCCAATACACCACGGCTAAGGGCTGTGTCCAGGCACTCCGTATATTGGCCATATACCACACCCCTTTGTGCGTTATTGTATAAGTATACCTTAAAACTGCATTTGTTTTACTCATATGAAGGTAGTACTGCTCACTTCAGCTTTTTAAGTTTCTAAACATTTTCTTTTTAGGTAATCGGTTTCCTCAAAATGTTTAAGTAGCCAGAAGTTATCTGGTTTTATAGTGCATGATGAGACACTAATCTTTGCCTTTCAGGATAGGAGAATAACACTGCGTGATGTGAATAGTCTGAAAAGCCTGAATATATTAATGTAAAGTGTGCTGCTTTCTCTGTGTCTCGAACATCTCTCATTCAGACTAAAAAGCCCAACATATCAGCAGATGCTTTACTGTTGCTGATACTGTGGATGAAACAGTGGACATTGAAACTCTAGAAGGGATGAGAGACAGATGAGAGAAGGGATGAGCTGCCAGTCTGGCCCTGGTACACAAAGCTCTCTCTCATACCAATGATGCCCTGCCAAGCCTAACACGCCTGGCAATCTACCAGTGCCACCTAACTCTCCAAATCGATCCAATATAATACCCTCAAGAGGTTTGTTTCATCCATATCACCTAATCTCTAACACACTGGGCTCTATTTTCGGCTGGCTTAAGGAGGCATAAGTGTCAAGCGCACCTTCGTTTAGAATTTAGTCATGTTAAAACTGGGGCACCGTTATTTCCCACCCCTTACGCCAGGTTCAGCGATTTACCTGTCTTACTTCAGCAATTTACCTGTCTAACTTCAGCTCGCTGGCACCGAGGTGGGAGGGGTGGCAATATTTGAGGTGTGTACTTAAAAACAAGTGCAAAATAATTTCATGCAGCGTTAAAGGAATAGTTCACTATTTTACAACTTGACGTTACGGTTAGCTGGTTCACCCTGAAAGTAGTCTATGGGCCAGGAGAAACTGTAATCCATGGTTCAGTTTTCTTTACACAGCCATTACAAACTTTAGCCACCGCTAGCTAAAAATCAATGGGAGTGATGGGGGCATGTGAGCATGTTGTCTTTTTGTATAGCCAAATCACCTTTAAGTAACATCAAACCAAATATGGAATTGATTTCAGGTGATTTGGACCTTATTATTATTTTATTCTTTGTCCTAAAAAACCTATAGCGCTCCCGCCAGCGCTAAGATGTACCATTGTGTTAGGTTTGTTCAAATAGAGCCCACGCAGTCAAATGGGTACCTAACTGCAACATTGCTACAGTACAAGCAGACTGAATGGAAGTAGATGAAGAGACAGGAGAATAACCACAGCCTTGCTACTAGAAGACTGAATGGAAGTAGATGAAGAGACAGGAGAATAACCACAGCCTTGCTACTAGAAGACTGAATGGAAGTAGATGAAGAGACAGGAGAATAACCACAGCCTTGCTACTAGAAGACTGAATGGAAGTAGATGAAGAGACAGGAGAATAACCACAGCCTTGCTACTAGAAGACTGGATGGAAGTGGATGAAGAGACAGGAGAATAACCACAGCCTTGCTACTAGAAGACTGGATAGAAGTAGATGAAGAGACAGGAGAATAACCACAGCCTTGCTACTAGAAGACTGGATGGAAGTAGATGAAGAGACAGGAAAATAACCACAGCCTTGCTACTAGAAGACTGGATGGAAGTAGATGAAGAGACAGGAGAATAACCACAGCCTTGCTACTAGAAGACTGAATGGAAGTAGATGAAGAGACAGGAGAATAACCACAGCCTTGCTACTAGAAGACTGAATGGAAGTAGATGAAGAGACAGGAGAATAACCACAGCCTTGCTACTAGAAGACTGAATGGAAGTAGATGAAGAGACAGGAGAATAACCACAGCCTTGCTACTAGAAGACTGAATGGAAGTAGATGAAGAGACAGGAGAATAACCACAGCCTTGCTACTAGAAGACTGGATGGAAGTGGATGAAGAGACAGGAGAATAACCACAGCCTTGCTACTAGAAGACTGGATAGAAGTAGATGAAGAGACAGGAGAATAACCACAGCCTTGCTACTAGAAGACTGGATGGAAGTAGATGAAGAGACAGGAGAATAACCACAGCCTTGCTACTAGAAGACTGAATGGAAGTAGATGAAGAGACAGGAGAATAACCACAGCCTTGCTACTAGAAGACTGAATGGAAGTAGATGAAGAGACAGGAGAATAACCACAGCCTTGCTACTAGAAGACTGGATGGAAGTAGATGAAGAGACAGGAGAATAACCACAGCCTTGCTACTAGAAGACTGAATGGAAGTGGATGAAGAGACAGGAGAATAACCACAGCCTTGCTACTAGCAGACTGGATGGAAGTGGATGAAGAGACAGGAGAATAACCACAGCCTTGCTACTAGAAGACTGGATGGAAGTAGATGAAGAGACAGGAGAATAACCACAGCCTTGCTACTAGAAGACTGGATGGAAGTGGATGAAGAGACAGGAGAATAACCACAGCCTTGCTACTAGAAGACTGGATGGAAGTAGATGAAGAGACAGGAGAATAACCACAGCCTTGCTACTAGAAGACTGAATGGAAGTAGATGAAGAGACAGGAGAATAACCACAGCCTTGCTACTAGAAGACTGGATGGAAGTAGATGAAGAGACAGGAGAATAACCACAGCCTTGCTACTAGAAGACTGGATGGAAGTAGATGAAGAGACAGGAGAATAACCACAGCCTTGCTACTAGAAGACTGGATGGAAGTAGATGAAGAGACAGGAGAATAACCACAGCCTTGCTACTAGAAGACTGAATGGAAGTAGATGAAGAGACAGGAGAATAACCACAGCCTTGCTACTAGAAGACTGGATGGAAGTAGATGAAGAGACAGGAGAATAACCACAGCCTTGCTACTAGAAGACTGAATGGAAGTGGATGAAGAGACAGGAGAATAACCACAGCCTTGCTACTAGCAGACTGGATGGAAGTGGATGAAGAGACAGGAGAATAACCACAGCCTTGCTACTAGAAGACTGGATGGAAGTAGATGAAGAGACAGGAGAATAACCACAGCCTTGCTACTAGAAGACTGGATGGAAGTAGATGAAGAGACAGGAGAATAACCACAGCCTTGCTACTAGAAGACTGAATGGAAGTGGATGAAGAGACAGGAGAATAACCACAGCCTTGCTACTAGCAGACTGGATGGAAGTGGATGAAGAGACAGGAGAATAACCACAGCCTTGCTACTAGAAGACTGGATGGAAGTAGATGAAGAGACAGGAGAATAACCACAGCCTTGCTACTAGAAGACTGGATGGAAGTGGATGAAGAGACAGGAGAATAACCACAGCCTTGCTACTAGAAGACTGGATGGAAGTAGATGAAGAGACAGGAGAATAACCACAGCCTTGCTACTAGAAGACTGAATGGAAGTAGATGAAGAGACAGGAGAATAACCACAGCCTTGCTACTAGAAGACTGGATGGAAGTAGATGAAGAGACAGGAGAATAACCACAGCCTTGCTACTAGAAGACTGGATGGAAGTAGATGAAGAGACAGGAGAATAACCACAGCCTTGCTACTAGAAGACTGGATGGAAGTAGATGAAGAGACAGGAGAATAACCACAGCCTTGCAACTAGAAGACTGAATGGAAGTAGATGAAGAGACAGGAGAATAACCACAGCCTTGCTACTAGAAGACTGGATGGAAGTAGATGAAGAGACAGGAGAATAACCACAGCCTTGCTACTAGAAGACTGGATGGAAGTGGATGAAGAGACAGGAGAATAACCACAGCCTTGCTACTAGAAGACTGGATGGAAGTGGATGAAGAGACAGGAGAATAACCACAGCCTTGCTACTAGCAGACTGGATGGAAGTGGATGAAGAGACAGGAGAATAACCACAGCCTTGCTACTAGAAGACTGGATGGAAGTGGATGAAGAGACAGGAGAATAACCACAGCCTTGCTACTAGAAGACTGGATGGAAGTGGATGAAGAGACAGGAGAATAACCACAGCCTTGCTACTAGCAGACTGGATGGAAGTGGATGAAGAGACAGGAGAATAACCACAGCCTTGCTACTAGAAGACTGGATGGAAGTGGATGAAGAGACAGGAGAATAACCACAGCCTTGCTACTAGAAGACTGGATGGAAGTAGATGAAGAGACAGGAGAATAACCACAGCCTTGCTACTAGAAGACTGGATGGAAGTAGATGAAGAGACAGGAGAATAACCACAGCCTTGCTACTAGAAGACTGGATGGAAGTGGATGAAGAGACAGGAGAATAACCACAGCCTTGCTACTAGAAGACTGGATGGAAGTAGATGAAGAGACAGGAGAATAACCACAGCCTTGCTACTAGAAGACTGGATGGAAGTAGATGAAGAGACAGGAGAATAACCACAGCCTTGCTACTAGAAGACTGAATGGAAGTGGATGAAGAGACAGGAGAATAACCACAGCCTTGCTACTAGAAGACTGGATGGAAGTAGATGAAGAGACAGGAGAATAACCACAGCCTTGCTACTAGAAGACTGGATGGAAGTAGATGAAGAGACAGGAGAATAACCACAGCCTTGCTACTAGAAGACTGGATGGAAGTAGATGAAGATACAGGAGAATAACCACAGCCTTGCTACTAGAAGACTGAATGGAAGTAGATGAAGAGACAGGAGAATAACCACAGCCTTGCTACTAGAAGACTGGATGGAAGTAGATGAAGAGACAGGAGAATAACCACAGCCTTGCTACTAGAAGACTGAATGGAAGTGGATGAAGAGACAGGAGAATAACCACAGCCTTGCTACTAGAAGACTGGATGGAAGTAGATGAAGAGACAGGAGAATAACCACAGCCTTGCTACTAGAAGACTGGATGGAAGTAGATGAAGAGACAGGAGAATAACCACAGCCTTGCTACTAGAAGACTGGATGGAAGTAGATGAAGATACAGGAGAATAACCACAGCCTTGCTACTAGAAGACTGAATGGAAGTAGATGAAGAGACAGGAGAATAACCACAGCCTTGCACCTAGAAGAGGAGGCAGAGTCTAACCTAACCCCAACACTACTACCAGCAAACTGAATGGAGGTGGATGAAGAGAGAGAGTCTAATCTAATCCCAACACTACTACCAGCAAACTGAATGGAGGTGGATGAAGAGGAGACAGAGTCTAATCTAACCCCAACACTACTACCAGCAAACTGAATGGAGGTGGATGAAGAGGAGACAGAGTCTAACCTAACCCCAACACTACTACCAGCAAACTGAATGGAGGTGGATGAAGAGAGAGAGTCTAATCTAACCCCAACACTACTACCAGCAAACTTAATGGAGGTGGATGATGAGGAGACAGAGTCTAACCTAACCCCAACACTACTACCAGCAAACTGAATGGAGGTGGATGAAGAGAGAGAGTCTAATCTAATCCCAACACTACTACCAGCAAACTGAATGGAGGTGGATGAAGAGGAGACAGAGTCTAACCTAACCCCAACACTACTACCAACAAACTGAATGGAGGTGGATGAAGGTGAGACAGAGTCTAACCTAACCCCAACACTACTACCAGCAAACTGAATGGAGGTGGATGAAGAGAGAGAGTCTAACCTAACCCCAACACTACTACCAGCAAACTGAATGGAGGTGGATGAAGAGGAGACAGAGTCTAACCTAACCCCAACACTACTACCAGCAAACTGAATGGAGGTGGATGAAGAGGAGACAGAGTCTAACCTAACCCCAACACTACTACCAGCAAACTGAATGGAGGTGGATGAAGAGGAGACAGAGTCTAACCTAACCCCAACACTACTACCAGCAAACTGAATGGAGGTGGATGAAGAGGAGGCAGAGTCTAACCTAACCCCAACACTACTACCAGCAAACTGAATGGAGGTGGATGAAGAGGGAGAGTCTAACCTAACCCCAACACTACTACCAGCAAACTGAATGGAGGTGGATGAAGAGGAGACAGAGTCTAACCTAACCCCAACACTACTACCAGCAAACTGAATGGAGGTGGATGAAGAGAGAGAGTCTAACCTAATCCCAACACTACTACCAGCAAACTGAATGGAGGTGGATGAAGAGAGAGAGTCTAACCTAACCCCAACACTCCTACCAGCAAACTGAATGGAGGTGGATGAAGAGGAGACAGAGTCTAACCTAACCCCAACACTACTACCAGCAAACTGAATGGAGGTGGATGAAGAGGAGGCAGAGTCTAACCTAACCCCAACACTACTACCAGCAAACTGAATGGAGGTGGATGAAGAGGAGACAGAGTCTAACCTAACCCCAACACTACTACCAGCAAACTGAATGGAGGTAGATGAAGAGGAGGCAGAGTCTAACCTAACCCCAACACTACTACCAGCAAACTGAATGGAGGTGGATGAAGAGGAAACAGAGTCTAACCTAACCCCAACACTACTACCAACAAACTGAATGGAGGTGGATGAAGAGGAGACAGTCTAACCTAACCCCAACACTACTACCAGCAAACTGAATGGAGGTGGATGAAGAGGAGGCAGAGTCTAACCTAACCCCAACATTACTACCAACAAACTGAATGGAGGTGGATGAAGAGGAGAGAGAGGAGTTGTCTAACCTAACCACAACACTACTACCAGCAAACTGAATAGAACTGGAGGTAGATGAGGAGATAGGAAGGAGAGTTAATGAATATGTCTGGGTTATGGTTCATTAGAGCTGAGGACAGAGCCTGTCTAATCAGGTTAACATACCTCCTCATTAGAGATGACTGTAACAGGCTGTATCATGATGGCCCTCCGCTATGCCCTACATCAACATGATACATGGACATGAAATCCCCCCACACTAACCCCGATACCACTAAGCAGATGCTTTTATTCATCAGTGACTTACACCATACATTGAGTGTACATACATTTTTGTGTGATCCCTGTGGGAATTGAACCCACGATATTGGTGTTGCTAATACCATGTTTACCAGCTGAGGCACACATACCAGGATGAAGAATCTACTGGTTTGACACAGAGGTGTCTCTCTCAGTTCAGAATGAAGCAGTCATGTCTGCCCTGGACTGGCAGATAGAGGGTGACTTGCTTTATCAAGATAAATGACTGCTGGTGATTGACACTATTACAGGATGACTGACAACCGTATTAGTGATATTGCTGATATCTCTGACACATCTGTGAGATGTCTATGATCTCTCATTAATCTCTCTCTGCTGTTTGTACTGAAAGCTACAGTATTTATGGGAGCAATCAGCTCCCTGTATCGGTAATTGTTATAAAATAACATTAGTATTTGAGTTAATAAATTGCTTTGCTATTTGGGACTAGTGGAACGATTTGAAATAAATTGGATTTAAAACAAGATTGGAAAGATTGGGTTACGATAACCTGCATCCCTCCCTCCCTCCCTCCCATCTCAGCATTCAAGTGGTGTGCTTCACTCTAGTCAGCCCATCCACAGTGCACCCTAGGAGCAAGAGCTGACAGTGCAGGGCCATGTATGAGATGAGGATGAGACAGCAGCCAGCACCTCTCCCTCACCTCTCATTGTGCTGCATTATCATCCTCCTTCAGACAATTTATACATGTTTAATCCCCCCCACACACACCATAATGCACCACTGCAGCCCTGCGTGCTGACACCACAGCTCCTATTTTAGAACTTTCTGCTAAAACATCAGAACCTGGAGTTATGTAAGGTAAGGCGGTGGGCGTTAGAGAGATGGCCCCGTCAGCGCATCACCTTCACACACACACACATATGCATGCACGTCACACATCCTTCCCTACTTAGACAGTTAGGGTAACAGTAGAAGTGGGAATGAGACACACCGTATGACAGCTCACCTGGCCCATCGTCTCCTTCCGGAGTGGCCCTGAAGCACACAGAACAGAACAGGACAAAACAGGACACTCTGTCTCTGTGCACATTAATGATTAATGACCAAGGTCTCAGAGACGTGGTGAGGATAGAGATGACGTGGTGAGGAGCGGAGAGAGTCCAGTCAGGCAGCAACTAACCCCGTCCCCAGGCAGGCTAATGTGAGAGACTAGACAGCAAGGTCAATTTGACCTCCACTGGGGACAGGAAGTACAAGCTGGCCAATGGGAGGTACTGTACAGTTTGAGTAAGGACGAAAAGAGAGGGTTTGACATTTGACAATCTTCTGGGCAACCTTCGGCAAGCCGTTTCCTGTGTCCTGTATGCATCCTCAAATCTCAGGTACCTGGCTACAAGTATTTCTGTCTGTCTACCAACGGAGAATTTAGCCTCCATTTCCAAACAGAACCTCTCACCCAAACATCCATCTTGGCAATCTGCAGGGAGGCAGCTGTGGAAATCAGGCTAAGACGGAACGTGAACCCCATTAATGACACAGATCATGTAGGAGCTAACCTTCCCGCAGGCTACAGTCAAACTGGAGTAAAGACACCGCCATATATAGAGGGTGCTTAACTGCCTGAGACCAGGCAGAGGAAATTACAACTTTCAGAGTATTTTTGAGCAACTTGTGAACAGCATGCAAGTATTGTAGGTTTCAGAGTACAGATATGTACAAGTGTTGTTGTGTGGCAGTATAATGTGTACGTGTAAGTACACATGTGTAAGCAAGCAGACAGGTTTCAGGAAGTGTAATGGCCTATGTAGGCTGACATTTGTGTTGTTGTTAAAATGCAATTTTTGGCCCATTTGATTTAAGAGTTTAGCATGCAGTCTGCGTGGTGTGTGATTTGGCATGCAGTGGGTGGTGTGTGTGTGTGTCTGGGCTACAACACCAGTCTGACGAGAGCAGCTGGATGGCGGGCGGTGATGTAATAAGCCTGTTGCTATGGAGACCGGCATTGGTATCATAGCCTACCCCAGTGTCACAGCAAATCCAAGGACGGGAGAAAGTCATCGTCACAGGCTAGGCTGGCATCATCGTGTGTGTGTGTGTGTGTGTGTGTGTGTGTGTGTGCATGCGTGCGTGCGTGCGTGCGTGCGTGCGTGTGTGTGTGTGTGCGTGTGTGCATGTATGTTAGGCTGCAGAAGGAGCTGGTCTGACTGTTTACATCAAAACAGCCTGGCATCATCCTGCGAGGCACAACTATTACTAAATGATAAACATTCCCTCAAACAAAATATACTGTACCAAGGCCTAATACAGTGAGTCTACTCAGTTTTATCAATTAATCAATCACATTTATTTACAAAGGCTTTTTACATCAGCAGTTGTCACAAAGTGCTTATACAGAAACCCATCCTAGAACCCCAGAGAGCAAGGAATGCAGATGTATGAATGAAGCACAGTGGCTAGGAAAAACTAGAAAGGCAGGAACCTAGGTAGAAACCTAGAGAGGAACCAGGCTCTGAGGGGTGGCCAGTCCTAAAAAAACATTTCTTACCCCAGGATACCTGAACTGGTGACTATCCGGGATAAAAAAGAAAAAGCAGCACTCTGTTGCTGTGTAAATCTGATAGATTTATTGACGAGACAATATAAACAATTGGCTTACGTTTCGGCATAAATCGCCTTCATCCAAGCCTTGAGTAGGAAAACAATGGGAGGCACCTATTTACCGACGCAGGGTGTCCTGCTCGTTATGTCATTCAAACATGTCAATACTGTCAGTAGTATTAGCAACTACACAGGTTATTCAAACAAGAGTATGATCATCATTCAAGATTCCCACACATACATTCCACTTGAAAAACAAAAGGTAGAAATAAACAAAGAAAAAGTATTTATAAAAAAAGATGAGAAAGAGAGCTGTTCATTCGGACCCTTTGGCTCGAAAGCAATCCCCAAAGACCCCAAAGAGCAAAGAGCGATGCAGATGTAGAAGCACAGTGGCTAGGGGTAAACTCCCTAGAAGAGCTGAACCTAGAGAGGAAGCAGGCTCTGAGGCGTGGCCAGTCTTCTGACTGTGCCGGGTGGAGATTATAAGAGTCTGGCCATTAAGGCCAGATCGTTATGAAGTAAGTTATTATTTTGAGCTCATGTGTTCAATGAAAGTTCCATGTATGTGTCATAAAACAATAAACAATCTGACATTCTGTGGTTGAAAAATAGTCAACTAGTAATCAACCTGTTCAATGTGAAACCTGATACTGAATGAACTGCATAGCACCCTCAAACTCAACTCTGGACTTCCAAGTCAGTTCCACTGCATCTTTTCATTATTCTCCTCTAATCAGGGACTGATTTAGACCTGGGACACTAGGTGTGTGCAATTAATGATCAGGTAGAACAGAAAACCAGCAGGCTCCGGACCTTGTAGAGTAAGAGTTGAATACCCCTGGCATTGGCAATGTCCTCAGCCCACCTACAGTACTATAAGCTCTAAGCCTGGCTGGGAGTGGGACCACCACCTATATGAAAGCTGACATCGCCTGGATCATGACATTTATACAATTACTGATTATCACCTCAGTTAAATTAGCTCTTAAATGGATATTTGGAATCTAACTGATATTGCTGCAAACACCACCATGGGACACACTGAGACACTGCTTTGGGACACACTGCTGTGCACTCGACTACATTATCTATTTCCACAGTCCATATTTACATGTTTTGCTGTTAGCCACAGCCAACTACAGAGCATCCGAATGGCCTTGTTATCATTGTGTTCTTCTAAACAGCATTACTAACATGAATAAATAAACAAATAGTGTTACTACTGGGGATTAGTCCACGTCCCTGACTAGTGAATACATCTTCCAATCAAACGTCTGCTGAAAAAAGTCCCTTCGCTGAGAGAACAAGCCTTCTCTCTGCAATTCAAATGAGCGTCCTCTCCACCCACCACCATCCCTCCCATCTTTTATGAGGCCAGCTATGCAGAACAACATTTTAATGTACATCTGTGACATTTCCTTCCTCACAGAAGCCAGATCGGTGAGAGATGAGCAGACAACCCATTATGTGCTCCCTGAGCCGGTATTTATCCCTAATTGAGGTAAAGTACCTTTTGAATCTTTTGATAGAGCCGATTTGAGACAGATGAGGCTCGAGAGAGAGAGAGAGAGAGAGAGAGAGAGAGAGAGAGAGAGAGAGAGAGAGAGAGAGAGAGAGAGAGAGAGAGAGAGAGAGAGAGAGAGAGAGAGAGAGAGAGAGAGAGAGAGAGAGAGACCATAGAAACATGAGTGATGCTCCTGTCTTCCCTGTGGCTCAGTTGGTAGAGCATGGTGTTTGCAACGCCAGCATGGTGTGTGCAACGCCAGGGTTGTAAATAAAAAAATTAAATGCATGAAATTAAATGTATGCATTCACTACTGTAAGTCGCTCTGGATAAGAGTGTCTGCTAAATGACTAAAATGTAATGCACTGCAACTCATAACCAGATAGCCACTGAATGGGACTGTTTGAATGCAGGAAAATTAAGTGGTGCCCTCACATGCCCTGCAAACAGACCTGAGAGGGCCAATTAGATCCTGTCTGTTTATATTGAATACAAACGGTAGGAGAGAGGCAGCTCCACTAACATGAAACACAAAATAACAACCGATGAAGGAGGTTAATCGTTAATAAACAGTTGAAACACATTGGTTGAAATTAGGGATGCTTGATATATCGGTTATGGAATTGGCTGATATTAGCTAAAAATGCCAACATCGGTATCAGCCCGATGTCTAGTTTAATGGCGATGTTAAAAACCGATGTCAAAGGTGCCGTGCATACCTATATAACGTAATGATGCCACGTAGAAATGTTGCACTACACGTGCAACACAGCATTCCTAACCTAGCCCACAATGTCTGCTGTGTGGATCGAGCAGTCAACAAGTCGAGGAGTCATTTGAAAGAGTAAGAACATTTCTGTGAGACAATTCAAAGGTGAAATCCATTAACGCCAAGATAATGGAATTCATTGCCCTTGACAATCAACTGTTCTCTGTCGTGGGTGATGTTGGCTTTTGCCGACTGGTCGAGCACCGGTACACAATACCAAGTGAGCTATTTTTCAGATGTTGCCCGACCGGAGTTACACAGTAATAGCGTCACTGCTATTAGCTTCACGACATACATACTATGGAACGCCGTTTGGGTCTTTGCGTGTCAAAAAAGATAATAGCACTGTCAAAGCTGTACAAAAAAGTCTGCAAACAAGCAAACACCGGCCCCGAACGATGTGTTTACAATAGCGCGTTGGTAATAAAGCATCATTTGTTCGACCGCAAATTCTGGAGTAGCTAGCTTTAGCTTGGTACCTAGCTAGCACCAATACAACCAGCCTGAAAACAATGACCAGGAGAAACTGCATTTATTTTCATTATTCTTGGCAATGATTTAGGAATCCTTGTGAGTAAGTATTAGCTGGGTTGCCACTTGTTGTTCGCCTACTGAAATTGAACTTCAGTTCATGAAAATAAATAGCTAGCCAGCTACTTAACCCTGTTGCCCAAAGCTAACGTTATAAGCCGCCAGCTAGCTTCATCTGGCTAGTGAGGCTCGACCGGATCGGGTTAGCCACAATAAGGATTAGGCACAATAGTGGAATGTGGGGTTTGCCTTCAAAATAAAAGTATGTAATGTGTGTGTGTAACCTTTATTTAAGTAGGCAAGACAGTTAAGAACAAATTCTTATTTACAAAACCCGAACGACGCTGGGACAATTGTGCGCCACCCTATGGGACTCCCAATCACGGCCGGATGTGATAGAGCCTGGATTCGAACCAGGGACTGTAGTTATGCCTCTTGCACTGAAATGCAGTGCCTTAGACCGCTGTGTCCATGTGTGTGTGTTAACTATTTAACTGGCAGCTACAATTTTAAATATTGGTTATCAGTATCGGTTGTAATTGTAAATTACTTGCAGGAATATCTGAATGTGGATGATGACTTACAATCTACATTGTTTTTCAGTTTGCTTTTTCACACATTGTTTACTCACTGTTTAATCATCAACTCTACCTTGTGTTTTACAGACGTCCCTCCCTTCCTTAACTATTAAGATGGATGATCTATAAAAAGAGTGCCGCTGTTCCAGCTCCAAAACACACATTATTACTGCAGAATTGTAACTGCTCAGTGCCAATCTAATGTTCGCCAATTAGATTTGTGTGGCCGACCGGCAGTAGGTGGCTAGGAGCTGCAGTAAATGAACAGAATGATGGAAAACGTGTCTGGAATGTATTCACTGGCAAGCAGCTACTGGGATAAAGACAGGAGAGCTGTGCTGTGTCGCTGTCTGTCTGTCTGTCTGTCTGTCTGTCTGTCTGTCTGTCTGTCTGTCTGTCTGTCTGTCTGTCTGTCTGCATGAGGACGAGACAGAAAGGAGTGATGCGGAAACGTGACACTGGAAATGGGCAGTGGGCACACATAAACACGCACATACATACATGCACACACACACACGCACACAAACAAATCATGAAACTTCAAGAAGTTTATACTGTTTCATTTAAATATTCCATCAAAATGTGTCAATTCCTTTAAACAAATAATTCCTAAACTTCCCTTACCACTGGCATCCCTAAACTAAGTCTCAGTGGTATGAAATATGTTTGCTAGTAGAGGTCAACATCACAATGACACCCAAACTATATGAATAAGATATGATGTCCTGCCTTAATCATAGTTAAACAACACAGGTTTGCTTTTCTAACAGGAGCGACCAATAAATGTTCTTCATTAGAAGTTGTGCTCATTCGGTTAGCATGCAAAGTTCTGCTCTGCCATGAACTAAACACAACTTCACCTGTTTTACTTCCTCAAACTTAGGGCCGAACCTGACGGTAAAGTCAAAAGGCTCCTTTACAGCTTCTACCCCCAAGCCATAATCAAATGGCCACCCGGACTATTTACATTGACCCCCCCCCCCCCCCCCCCCTTTGTTTTTACACTGCTGCTACTCACTGTTTATTATCTATGCACAGTCACTTTATAAATACCTCGACTAACCTGTACCCCCGCACATTGACTCGTTTTTTATTTTAATTTTTACTTTAGTTTATTTAGTAAATATTTTCTTAACTCTATTTCTTTTTTTTTTTTTTTCTTGAACTGCATTGTTGGTTAAGGGCTTGTAAGTAAGCATTTCACTGTAAGGTCTACACCTGTTGTATTCGGCACATTTGACAAATAAAATGTGATTTGATTTGATAAAGTACAAGTATCTCAAACCTTTGTGTGAATCTTCCACTGACATCAATCCATGAGGTACAAAGTGTGTTTCTAAAGTTTGGGGACAGCTCTTCAAAGAAAACACAATTTTGTTAGAACTACTACAGCTTAATCCATATACTGTACATCTATACATAAAACTGAAAAAACGCCAAGATGGATGAATATAGCCCAGATAACTTTCTCTCTGACTGAGTCATTCTGCTGCTGTCCATCCACCTGTCTCTGAGATGAGAGAAGAGAGAAGAGAGACAGAAGAGGGAGAGGGGGTGTAGAAAAGAGACGAGGAAAGGAGAGGAGAGCTCCCACAAGCGAAGGCAGACTAAAACTGTCTCTTTCATCTCAAATACAGCCCACGAGACAACAGAGAGTCTGAGCAGTTCTGTGTTGGTAAACTCCCTCTCAACAAGACACTTTAGGATTACAAAGAAGGATCTCCCTCTCTCTCTCTCTCTCTCTCTCTCTCTCTCTCTCTCTGTGTGTTTATGTAGTCTCTCCACAAGAGATTAAGCAGGAAGAGGAATGGGAACTTTGGTTAGCACTTGACTGAAGTGTATCGTGATGTGTGTATGGAAGTGATCTGATGATGGGGGAAGTTATGGCTGGTGAGAGGAGAGGAGAGAGGAAAGAGTAAGGAAGTGATCTGATGATGGGGGAAGTTATCACTGGTGAGAGGAGAGGAGAGAGGAAAGAGTAAGGAAGTGATCTGATGATGGGGGAAGTTATCACTGGTGAGAGGAGAGGAGAGAGGAAAGAGTAAGGAAGTGATCTGATGATGGGGGAAGTTATCACTGGTGAGAGGAGAGGAGAGAGGAAAGAGTAAGGAAGTGATCTGATGATGGGGGAAGTTATGGCTGGTGAGAGGAGAGGAGAGAGGAAAGAGACAGAGAGAGAGAGAGAGGCAGAGGAGAGGTTTAATATGCTATACACACACTGGCTGAGATATATAGAAAAGGTAAAAATAGAACTGAACCAGGAAGCCAAACAAAACGCGAGGCCTGAGAGGAATACCAAGAGAACAGAAAAAAATGTACGGAGAGTACCGGAAGGGTGCAAAATGGCCAGCCAAAAGACAAATACAAATACCTTTATGTGTTAAATGTCAGAACACACATTGCTGGCTTACTAATGAATCCCATTTGTGGGAGAATAGAGCAGTTTTGGAGTCAAGAACGAATGCACAGTATATTTATATTACTTTGTGATGTGTATTGAGTGTAGTAATGTGATGATCACATACATTTGTCACTTATTGTTGAGGCATAAAAGCCAAAGACATAGCATTTGTAACATTAAGACGACCCAAAACGAAACATTAAAACTTTCTATGGCTGAAGTGCTGTTCTTCAATTCAAACTCATGCTTTTCCACCCACCTGGGTCAAATACTAGTGTCCATGATTCAACAAAAGCACTCAAGCAGTTCAACACGTTCTCCCTAGCTACAGCGCTGTGTAAAAACATTGATTCAGTATGCAATTTATTTCAATCCAGATGGCAAACTGACTTTCAACTATTCCCAGCAGAGCTCTGTTAAATCCCCACACAGAGAGCTGAACAGTGGAAGAGCAGCGTTTTAGCTTCTATTTAGCACTTTCTCGCTTGCTATCTCTATCTCCCTTTTCCCCCTTTCAACAGCGAGCCTCTCTCTCTCTCTCTCTCTGTCTCTCTCTCTCTCCATAGCGAGCTGAACAGATTGAAGAGCAGAGTTCTAGCTTCTTCTCAGGAAACTCCCAGGTGGTTATTGTGCCTTTGCTGTCGTATGGCACTCTCTATTCACTTCAGTCTAGATTGAGCTAGCAGGAGGTGCTCCAGCTGACAAGGTAGAAACACGATATAAAAGAAGGATGTCAAAATACAGCATGAGGCTGCAGACCAGATGAGCCGTTTTGCCTGAAGTCTAACACTCATTATTTTATATAACAACAACAGTGTGGAAACTAAAACGATTGAGAGTGGCTTGTAACAATGCTTTAAAAGGATACTTCAGGATTTTGGCAATGCCCTTTATCTACTTCCCCGGAGTCAGATGAACTTGTAGATTCTATTTGTATGTCTCTGCGTCCAGTATGAAGGAAGTTAGATGGAGATTCGCAAGCCACAGCTTACTAGGGTTAGCACAATGGCTGGATGTCTATGGTAACAGCTAGCATGCCATAGACGTCCAGCAATTGTGCTAATGCTAGTTAACAATTGCGCTAACGCTACTTAGCAACATACTTCAAACTGCACATAGAGATAGAAATGGTATGCACGAGTTCAACTGACTCTGGAGAAGTAGATAAAAGACTTCATTGCCAAAATCCTAAGTATCGCTTTAAGCCTATACTTTCTTTAGACCTCAGTTGGCAACGCTGGTGTAGCTTGAAGATGGGGGAGAGTTTGGAGATATATCCTCTAGGCCAGATCTAAAAGGACATGAAGCCGGTCCGTTTTAAAGAACAGCCTCTATCTCTGTGATATTATATACACAGCATTTACGTCAAGATTTCACAACATTCAGTTATTCCTTGAGGGGAATATAACAGTAGTAGGCTTTGTAACAAAAGTCAAACTAGTAGTAACCAAACATCAACATTCTGGGAGGACATTTATGAGAGAGAATAATTGCTGAATATGTGTTAATAAACAACAAGCACATATATATATATACAGTTGAAGTCGGAAGTTTACATACACTTAGGTTGGAGTCATTAAAACTAGTTTTTCAAACACTCCACAAATTTTTTGTAAACAAACTATAGTATCGACAAGTCGGTTAGGACATCTACTTTGTGCATGACACAAGTAATTTTTCCAACAATTGTTTAAGGACAGATTATTTCACCTATAATTCAATGTATCACAATTCCAGAGGGTCAGAAGTTTACATACACTAAGTTGACTGTGCCTTTAAACAGCTTGGAAAATTCCCGAAAATGATGTCATGGCTTTAGAAGCTTCTGATAGGCTAATTGATCATTTGAGTCAATTGGAGGTGTACCTGTGGATGTATTTCAAGGCCTACCTTCAAACTCAGTGCCTCTTTGCTTGACATCATGGGAAAATTTTAAAAAATCAGCCAAGACCTCAGAAAAAAAATTGAAGACCTCCACAAGTCTGGTTCATCCTTGGGAGCAATTTCCAAATGCCTGAAGGTACCACGTTCATCTGTACAAACAATAGTACACAATTATAAACACCATGGGACCATGCAGCCGTCATACTGCTCAGGAAGGAGACGCATTCTGTCTCCTAGAGATGAACGTACTTTGGTGCAAAAAGTGCAAATCAATCCCAGAACAACAGCAAAGGACCTTGTGAATATGCTGGAGGAAACAGGTACAAAAGTATCCACAGTAAAACGAGTCCTATATTGACATAACCTGAAAGGCAGCTCAGCAAGGAAGAAGCCACTGCTCCAAAACCGCCATAAAATGGGGACAAAGATCGTACTTTTTCGAGAAATGTCCTCTGGTCTGATGAAACAAAAATAGAACTGTTTGCCATAATGACCATTGTTATGTTTGGAGGAAAAAGGGGGACGTTTGCACGCCGAAGAACACCATCCCAACCGTGAAGCACGGGGGTGGCAGCATCATGTTGTGGGGGTGCTTTGCTGCACTTCACAAAATAGATGGAATCATGAGGGAGGAAAATTATGTGGATATATTGAAGCAACATCTCAAGACATCAGTCAGGAAGTTAAAGCTTGGTCGCAAATGGGTCTTCCAAATGGACAATGGCCCCAAGCATAGTTCCAAAGTTGTGGCAAAATGGCTTTAAGGACAACAAAGCCAAGGTATTGGAGTGGCCATCACAAAGCCCTGACCTCAATCCTTTAGTAAATTTGTGGGCAGAACTGAAAAAGTGTGTACGAGCAAGGAGGCCTACAAACCTGAATCAGTTACACCAGCTCTGTCAGGAGGAATAGGCCAAAATTCACCCAACTTTTTGTGGGCAGCTTGTGGAAGGCTATCCAAAACGTTTGACCCAAATTAAACAATTTAAATGCAATGCTACCAAATACTAATTCAACTGTATATATTGCTGAGGGTATTTGTCAGGCAGGGAGGCTATGCTATTGGCTGCTGAGCAGATGTTGGCTCTAGCAGAGTGTCTGAATCTCAGCACAGCCTTAGTCCCCATTACAGTGCAGCCAGGCAGTCAGCCAGGCAGCCAGCCAGGCAGGCACAAGATCCCCAAGAGACTACAGACAAGCGAGGACAACAACAATATCAACACAAACACACACACACACACACAGATACGCGCTTACGCACTCAACATTAATTGGTGAGGAAAAGGAGAATGTGGTTCCCTTATTTCCCATAACATTAACATAACTATATCACACGTCCGTGCTTATAGTAACACTATCTCCCATCATCAATAGCAGAGGCACAGTAACATATGTAATTAGCGTGATTGTGTGGAAACACCCTCAGTACATTAGCCTATATCCTACATACTCAACTGGTGGATCGCGGACCGGATCCGGACCCAGAACGGGGTCAATATGGACCGTAGGTCCCCCCCCCAAAAAAATATAATAATTTACTCGGTCGGGCTTCGACCCTTGGTACCATAAACACACAAGACATGGAAGAATGCATAGAATTGCAGGAAATTAGCTTTAAAACTGCAAATTGTCTATCCGCCAACAAGAGGGGTGTGAACAGTTTGAGGTCACATGGGTTGTGAGGTGGGGGTTTGTTACTATGCTGATAAATGATATTATCCATCTGGACCTTTGCCACCTAGGAAATGTGTGTGACCGGACCTTCTCAAATAGTACTTAAGTACCCCTGGCCTCTATCACGCCGCACTATCCCCCATGCCTTAGTCTACATGCAGCCTGTGTGTTTTTCACCTCCTCCACCAGTGGCTTAGGCCCTAAGCCCTTATAGGCTATGGAGAAGACAGTCAGAGGAGAGGCCGGTGGGATATTGGGTTGTTGGGTATCCTCCAGAGTCCTGGGCTGCATCCCAAATACTTCTCTATTCCCTATGTTTTGACCTGGGCCCATAGGGAATAGAGTGTTATTTGGGATTCACACCAGACTAACCTGCCAGCCATCCACAGTGACTGCAGGACACAGACATGCAACCTATACAGGGATGCCAAGAGGAAGGGGCCAGTGCCAGTCAACATTGGCATAGTCAGTACAGCTAACATGTATAGGCCGTCTTGGTGTAAAATTTCATCTTTCCCTCTCTCTCATTCTCCCCCCCCCCCTCTCTTGCTATTATAGTCCCCTCTCCATCCCTCAATCTGTATTTTTCCTCTCTCTCCCTCCTTATGCTGTGTTCAACTTCCTATAGCACCAAGCCCACTGAGAGGATGAGTTGATAGTGCTGTCAGTAATGTGCAGAGCTAATGTGCAGAGTGTGCACCTCTATAGGGCAGCACAGCAATCATACTGATCCTCTCGCTCTTTCCTTTACAGGACAAAACACATCATTCCTTTGTAGCTCAGTTGGTGATGCTTGTAATGCCAGAGTAGTGGGTTTGATTCCTGGGACCACCCATATTTAAAATGTATGCATGCATGACTAAGTCACTTTGGATAAAAGTGTTTGCTAAATGGCATCTATTATTATATATTTATTATCATTCAGAGTGGCTGAACATACGCAAACACCCTTGGACACACACACATCCAAAGAAACACACAGATACACAAATACCCACACACAGATACACAAATAACCACACACACACACACAAATAACCACACACACACAAATAACCACACACACACAAATAACCACACACACACACACACACAAATAACCACACACACACACACACACACACACACACACACACACACACACACACACACACACACACACATATACAGGTACTGTGCTGCACACACACAAGTACGCACAAATAGGCACCATAACAAGTATGAACGCCTCAGTGAAAACATCATTAATATGCAGATTGAATATCAAAAGGAAGAGAAGACTTAATGGGATTCCATGAATTAAACAAAAAGTCCTCAGCAAACTGCAACAAAAGAATGTTTAAGTTCACTGCTTTTGACACAATCATCTGTCTGAACAAAATCTCCCTCCCTCCCTCCAATTTCAAAGATGATGTCCTCTACAGCAGAACTGCAGCACTCTTAAATAAGCGTTATCACTCCTTTGAAGTTCATCATGAAAGAAGAAAGGAAGGATAGCATACTCTATGTCTGAGCCAGAGTAGTGAGTGGAGCGGAGCTGGCGCGAGGAGCGGAGCTGGAGCGGAGCTGGCGCGAGGAGCGGAGCTGGAGCGGAGCTGGCGCGAGGAGCGGAGCTGGCGCGAGGAGCGGAGCTGGAGCGGAGCTGGCGCGAGGAGCGGAGCTGGAGCGGAGCTGGCGCGAGGAGCGGAGCTGGAGCGGGGCGTGCCCAATATGACTGGAGCGTGGAGCGAGATTCCCAAATGCTCCAATATTTCTCCAGTAGCGCTCACTTCGACCTCAGGGCATGCCCGGCCCAGCATGCATTTGTAGTGTACTTGTGTGCTGCTATAGCCCCTTGATTTAGCTACTGTCATGGAGTTCGCTAAATATTTTCATAAAGAAACTAAATCAAGGTGACTTACAAAGATGAGGACCAAGAGCAAGAGAGTGTCCATAGTAGTGTCCATAACTAAAGAATCATTGTGGAATCTGAAAAGCATGATGGTGTACTTTACTTACTACATTGCACATGCTAAAAGAAAGCAACGAGGTGGATAGATAACTACGTGTGTCATTGTGGCAAAGTACTTATAAACAAAAAATCAGGTCTCTTAAACGTTTCATTCATTTTTGTTCTATTATCTACAGAATAGGCCATAATTGAATTTGGCCCAATAGGCCTGGCATATTCCCACGTTCAAGGAGCTTTCCGTTTTGATTGGGTTATTTTGCCTAAAAATCTTTAGGCCTACCTATAGAATAATTAAAAAAAACAACTCTGCATCTCTGCCCAGCCTGGCATCAGTGGCCAAAAGGGTGTTTAGCATCTCCAGTGGCTCTGCAAGTGTGGAGAGATTATTCTCCGATGCTGGCCTGCTCTCCAGGCACCATCGTGTGAGCCTGAAGGCACAGACTGGCCAAACTCGTGTTTCTGAAAAATGAAAAATGAATTCTAAAAATGAATTCAAAAGGCACTAATTAGTCATATCTCATTTAATTTGTATATAATTCTAAGTAAGTCATAGCCTATATGCACAATTTACAGACTATACTGATTTAATACCACAAAATGTAAATGCTGAGCTCTTTATGTCCCTACCAGCCTATTGTGTCGCACTCGCAAATGTTTCACAATGTATTTCTTTGTAGGCTATAGCCTTAAAATAATTGAAATAATATAGCCTAAATAATTAATATTCATTACTTCTCTGGCTTCCTGTCTGGCTCCCTGTCTGGCTCCCTGTCTGGCTCCCTGTCTGACTCCCTGTCTGGCTCCCTGTCTGGCTCCCTGTCTGGCTCCCTGTCTGGCTCCCTGTCTGGCTCCCTGTCTGGCTCCCTGTCTGGCTCCCTGTCTGACTCCCTGTCTGGCTCCCTGTCTGGCTCCCTGTCTGACTTCCTGTCTGGCTCCCTGTCTGGCTCCCTGTCTGGCTCCCTGTCTGGCTCCCTGTCTGACTTCCTGTCTGGCTCTCTGTCTGACTCCCTGTCTGGCTCCCTGTCTGACTCCCTGTCTGGCTCCCTGTCTGGCTCCCTGTCTGACTCCCTGTCTGGCTCCCTGTCTGACTCCCTGTCTGGCTCCCTGTCTGGCTCCCTGTCTGACTCCCTGTCTGGCTCCCTGTCTGGCTCCCTGTCTGGCTCCCTGTCTGACTCCCTGTCTGGCTTCCTGTCTGGCTCCCTGTCTGACTCCCTGTCTGGCTCCCTGTCTGACTCCCTGTCTGGCTCCCTGTCTGGCTCCCTGTCTGACTCCCTGTCTGGCTCCCTGTCTGGCTCCCTGTCTGACTCCCTGTCTGGCTCCCTGTCTGGCTCCCTGTCTGGCTCCCTGTCTGACTCCCTGTCTGGCTCCCTGTCTGGCTCCCTGTCTGACTCCCTGTCTGGCTCCCTGTCTGACTCCCTGTCTGGCTCCCTGTCTGACTCCCTGTCTGGCTCCCTGTCTGACTCCCTGTCTGGCTCCCTGTCTGGCTCCCTGTCTGTCTCCTGGCCTATTTAGAGTGTTTATATGCTATTTAATATGACATGTAGCCTACTTGAAATTATGAGCGCTTCTTACATTCACCTTTTCATACTTTTCATTTAAATCCATATGGTTTGGTTTCAATACTTCAAAACCAATTGGTAGGTCCTGATAGTCACAAAAATAGATAGGTGTTGGTTAAATTGTGATTTTAATGAATGGAGCGAATTTGGAGCGGCAGTTTTTCTTCCTATGAGTGCAGAGCGGTTTTTAGCGGAGCTGTTGGAAAGGACGATGAGCCCTGGACGCTCCATGAGGGGGATTTCCAACCGCTCAACTCCGCTCACAGGCTCTGGTCTGCGCCCCAAATGGCACCCTATTCCCTTTATAGTGCACTACCATAGGGTTCTGGTCAAAAGTTATACACTCTATAGGGAATATGGTGCCTCTATCATATTCAGAAAACTTGTTTAGGTTCCCCAATGCATAGACAAGCAGCTAGCCTGCACAACTAAAGCGTCTTCTCCTCCTGCTATAAACCCATCTTGAGAGGCTGTACTGATGAATTCTCTAGAGGTGTACTGCTACACACGGTGGATTAACACTTGTGGAATTCTGTCTGGTTTGATCTGTCTCTTCAATGCCATGATCAAATGGTGTAGGTTTATAGTCAGTGGTTGCTCTTCCTTCATACAAAAAACTATGACTCAGGCAGTCATCTCTTTGGAATATGGGAAATTCTGACAAAATAACTGACTTAGAAACAGCAGGAAATGCAAACTTGTAGTGTATTCGATGTCAGACTTAACGAAAAATGTATCAACCCCTACAAAAAATCTCCATTAATTCTAATCCACATAATAATTCACATTTCCTGTTGCTGCAGGATTATTTTCCAGCTATAGCAAACTGGCTCAAATGAAGATCCTACATCTGTCTAGGTAGATGATCTGAACTGTCCAGACAAATCAATGAAGAGCTGCCTAGCTATTACTCACTGCCAAATGAAGACGAGAAGGGACAGATGAAAGTGATAGGTGTCTGAAGGAGGGACAGAGATAGAGAGAGAGACATCTAGAAGAAATTCATAACAACATTCGGCCACATTCATTTCTCAGTTTCCCAGTTTCGCAGACAGACATGCATTGGTTCTGTAATCCAGGAGACGAAACAGACTTCATAATCTCCTGCTTGATTCCCAGTACGACAAAGGCTGAGAATTACTTTTCAGCAATAACATTTAAACGGGTTAATGTAATGTGCAGGGAGCAGGATACACACGAGGCGGTGCATAAAAGCTGGGATACTGGATCATTAAACTGTTTTGATTACACTGATAGACCTCCGCACTCCTCAGCCAGATTCATTACTACTGCTCAGTTCACTTTGCTTTGGTTCACGTGTGAACTTTTTGGCTTGGCACGACTCGACCACCTGTGTGTGGTGTGTATGTGTGTGTGGTGTGTGTGTGTGTGCTTGCGTGCATGCGTGCGTGCTTGCGTGTGCATGCATTTATGCATCTGTGTGTGTGTGCGTGAATCTGTGCTTGAGTGCGTGTACTCTACTCTGAGCCAGCTCATTAGGCCTCTATGGCACACAGTGTTAGTGATGGATTAGTACAATGGGCAAGTGTCAGTGATGAGGATGGCTAGGAACAGTACAGGGACAAACACAGGCCATCTGTTTGGTCCTGGCCAGGCCTGAGACACAGCAATCATAGAGGGAGGCCAGGTCTTCTGGGTCACTGCTCCACAGTGGTCTGAGGAGAGGAGAGACAGGCACTACTGCACCCATAGCAGCACACAGCACAGAGACAGTCCATGCTGGATGTGCTCGTCGCAAACGCGAACCCCATAGGGAATGAACTGCAGAGACGTACTAGATAAATACACACATCTACATAGAGATACAGCACAGTATGTACACACAATCAGCTTCCTCTTCTGCACACCAGCTACACTACTGCCTGTGCTTTAGTCATACAGTGATACAGTGCATGTTCTGCTGCGTCATGTACACTCAGTGACAGTTTATTAGGTACAACCATCTAGTACCGGATCGGACCCCCAGACTGAATTCTTCGGGAGTGGATTTCAAAAGGTGTCAGACACATTCCACAGGGATGTTGGTCCATGCTGGCACGGTGGCATCACGCAGTTGCTGCAGATTAGAAGGCGGTACATTCATGCATGCATTTATGCATCTGTGTTTAGTGAGTGACTGAGTGTGTCGGGAAACAGCCTTTTCCATCTCATCCCAAAGATCATCTGCTGGGTTTGGTCAGCAACAATGTTCAGATATGGTGTGGCGTTCAATCGGTTCTCAATTGGTATCAAGGGACCTAACGTGTGCCAGGAAAACCTTCCCCACACCAGTACACCATCACCACCAGCCTGTACTGTTGACACCAGGCAGGATGGGTCCAAATCCTGACTGCCATCAGCATGACGCAACAGGAACCTGTCACGTCCTGACCATAGTAAGATGTGATTTTCTATGGTTGAGTAGGTCATGGCGTGACAGGGGGTGTTTTGTGTTTTTCTATGTTTTCTATTTCTATGCTTTACGTTCTAGTTTTTCTTTTTCTATGTTGTTGTTTTTTTGGGTTGATCTCCAATTGGAGGCAGCTGGTCCTCGTTACCTCTGATTGGAGATCATATTTAAGTAGGGGTTTTTCTTCCTGGGTTTTGTGGGTGATTATATTTTTGAGTAGTGTTTGTTTCTCTCTGCGTCACGGTTTGTTGTTTTGTTATTTCAGTTATTTATGTATTGCAAAGTTTCACGGAGTAAATAAAATGTGGAACTACAACCACGCTGCACTTTGGTCCAATCCTTTCGACAGCCGTGACAGAACCGGGATTCGTCGGACCAAGAAATGTTTTTCCACTCCTCAGTTGTCCAGTGTTGGTGATGGCGTGCCCACTTGAGCCGCTTCATCTTGTTTTTGCCTGTTAGGAGTGGAACCCAGTGTGGTCGTCTGCTACAATAACCAGCTGTGACAAGGACTAACGAGTTGTGTGTTCTGAGATGCCGTTCTGCACACCACTGTTGTACTGCGCCGTTATTTGCCTGTTTGTGGAACGCCTGTTAGCTTGCACGATTCTTGCCATTCTCCTTCGACCTCTCTCATCAAAGAGCTGTTTCTCCCACATGACGGCCGCTGACTGGATGTGTTTTGTTTGTCGCACCATTCTTGGCAAACCCTAGTTGTGTGTGAAAAGCCCAGGAGGGCGGCCATTTCTGAGATACTCGATCTGGTCCGTCTGGCACCAACGATCATACCACACAAAAAGTCACTTAGGTCACTCGTTTTGCCCATTCTAACTTTCAATCAAACAGTAATTGAATGCCTCAATGCCTATCTGCCTGCTTTATATAGCATGCCAAGGCCATGTCTGTCTGTAGGAGCGATCCATTTTCGTGAACGGGTGTACCTAATAAACTGGCCCATAAGTGTATATACTGTACAATACAGAGCCTTCACTGCTGTGTCATGTATATACTGTACAATACAGAGCCTTCACTGCTGTGTCATGTATATACTGTACAATACAGAGCCTTCACTGCTGTGTCATGTATATACTGTACAATACAGAGCCTTCACTGCTGTGTCATGTATATACTGTACAGTACAGAGCCTTCACTGCTGTGTCATGTCTATACTGTACAGTACAGAGCCTTCACTGCTGTGTCATGTCTATACTGTACAATACAGAGCCTTCACTGCTGTGTCATGTCTATACTGTACAGTACAGAGCCTTCACTGCTGTGTCATGTCTATACTGTACAGTACAGAGCCTTCACTGCTGTGTCATGTCTATACTGTACAGTACAGAGCCTTCACTGCTGTGTCATGTATATTCTGTACAGAGCCTTCACTGCTGTGTCATGTCTATACTGTACAGAGCCTTCACTGCTGTGTCATGTCTATACTGTACAGTACAGAGCCTTCACTGCTGTGTTATGTATATACTGTACAGAGCCTTCACTGCTGTGTCATGTATATACTGTACAGTACAGAGCCTTCACTGCTGTGTTATGTATATACTGTACAGAGCCTTCACTACTGTGTCATGTATATACTGTACAATACAGAGCCTTCACTGCTGTGTTATGTATATACTGTACAGAGCCTTCACTGCTGTGTCATGTATATACTGTACAGTACAGAGCCTTCACTGCTGTGTCATGTATATACTGTACAATACAGAGCCTTCACTGCTGTGTTACGTATATACTGCACAATACCGAGCCTTCACTGCTGTGTCATGTATATACTGTACAGTACAGAGCCTTCACTGCTGTGTCATGTATATACTGTACAATACAGAGCCTTCACTGCTGCGTCATGTATATACTGTACAGTACAGAGCCTTCACTAATGTGTCATGTATATACTGTACAGAGCCTTCACTGCTGTGTCATGTATATACTGTACAATACAGAGCCTTCACTGCTGTGTCATGTATATACTGTACAGTACAGAGCCTTCACTGCTGTGTCATGTATATACTGTACAGAGCCTTCACTGCTGTGTCATGTATATACTGTACAATACAGAGCCTTCACTGCTGTGTCATGTATATACTGTACAATACAGAGCCTTCACTGCTGTGTTATGTATATACTGTACAGAGCCTTCACTGCTGTGTCATGTATATAGTGTACAGTACAGAGCCTTCACTGCTGTGTCATGTATATACTGTACAGAGCCTTCACTGCTGTGTCATGTATATACTGTACAATACAGAGCCTTCACTGCTGTGTCATGTATATACTGTACAATACAGAGCCTTCACTGCTGTGTCATGTATATACTGTACAATACAGAGCCTTCACTGCTGTGTCATGTCTATACTGTACAGTACAGAGCCTTCACTGCTGTGTCATGTATATACTGTACAGTACAGAGCCTTCACTGCTGTGTCATGTATATACTGTACAGTACAGAGCCTTCACTGCTGTGTCATGTATATACTGTACAGAGCCTTCACTGCTGTGTCATGTATATACTGTACAATACAGAGCCTTCACTGCTGTGTCATGTCTATACTGTACAGTACAGAGCCTTCACTGCTGTGTCATGTATATACTGTACAGTACAGAGCCTTCACTGCTGTGCCATGTATATACTGTACAATACAGAGCCTTCACTGCTGTGTCATGTATATACTGTACAATAGAGAGCCTTCACTGCTGTGTCATGTATATACTGTACAATACAGAGCCTTCACTGCTGTGTCATGTATATACTGTACAATAGAGAGCTTTCACTGCTGTGTCATGTATATACTGTACAATACAGATCCTTCACTGCTGTGTCATGTATATACTGTACAGAGCCTTCACTGCTGTGTCATGTATATACTGTACAGTACAGAGCCTTCACTGCTGTGTCATGTATATACTGTACAGAGCCTTCACTGCTGTGTCATGGATATACTGTACAATACAGAGCCTTCACTGCTGTGTCATGTATATACTGTACAATACAGAGCCTTCACTGCTGTGTCATGTATATACTGTACAGTACAGAGCCTTCACTGCTGTGTCATGTATATACTGTACAGTACAGAGCCTTCACTGCTGTGTCATGGATATACTGTACAGTACAGAGCCTTCACTGCTGTGTCATGTCTATACTGTACAGTACAGAGCCTTCACTGCTGTGTCATGTCTATACTGTACAGTACAGAGCCTTCACTGCTGTGTCATGTATATACTGTACAGAGCCTTCACTGCTGTGTCATGTCTATACTGTACAATACAGAGCCTTCACTGCTGTGTCATGTATATACTGTACAGAGCCTTCACTGCTGTGTCATGTATATACTGTACAGTACAGAGCCTTCACTGCTGTGTCATGTATATACTGTACAGAGCCTTCACTGCTGTGTCATGTATATACTGTACAATACAGAGGCTTCACTGCTGTGTCATGTATATACTGTACAATACAGAGCCTTCACTGCTGTGTCATGTATATACTGTACAGTACAGAGCCTTCACTGCTGTGTCATGTATATACTGTACAATACAGAGCCTTCACTGCTGTGTCATGTATATACTGTACAGAGCCTTCACTGCTGTGTCATGTATATACTGTACAGAGCCTTCACTGCTGTGTCATGTCTATACTGTAGGCTATACTGTACAGTGGTGTCAGGTTCTCTCTGGGCTGCTGTCTCATTAATCTACAGAGAGAGCCGCAGTGCTGAAGGGAGAGAGGAGAGAGAGAGAAAGAGAGAGAGAGAGAAGGGTAAGAGAGAAAGGGGTGTGAGAGAGAGAGCGAGAGAGCCAGGGGAACAAAAGAATGGATTCTGTGGAGCTCAGAGGTTCAGATACCAGCTAGGAACTAACAGGAAGGAGACTGGAGCTGGGAGAAGGAGGGTAAAGATCTCTAGGGTGACATGGGAACAAATATGACACTGCCCCTTTGGCATTACCTGGGAATAAATACCTGGGAATAAATACCTGGGAATAAATACCTGGGAAACAATATGAAATTCCTAACAATATGATGCACCAGCTAAACGTTACAGCTCCTAGGCTAAAGACTCGTCTGAGTGGACTCAGTGGACACTTCCATGCACCTCAAACTATTGGGATTGTTTTGTCTTTCTATTTTCTCTTTCCCTCTGTATTTCCTGACACACTCAGTCCCTCACTAAACCCTGTTGAACTTGATTGTGTTACAAGATCTGCCACTCAGGTAGAATAGAAGCTTAGAGGCATTAGAAATGTCAGATCAAGAGTTGCAGACTGTAGCTAGGTAAGTAATGAATCCCAAAGAGGTAGCAAACCACAAAGCACTATGGGAAGAATTATTGGCCAGAAAAGACTACCGTAATTTCCGGACTATAAGCCGCAACTTTCTTCCCACGCTTTGAACCTCGCGGCTTAAACAATGATGCGGCTAATATATGGATTTTTCCAGCTTTCAATTTTTTTTGAAAGGAGATGACTTCAGTGGTTTCACTGCACAGGCGGAGGAAGATAGTGAACAATGACTTTCTTGGTAGGCTACTGTTTACTGCAAATTTTTTATTTTTTGTTACAAGCCGTGTTTCGTTAAAGCCTATTTATTTTTGTTACAAGCCGTGTTTCGTTAAGCCTGTGAAAGTTAATTTGTTTCAATGTACCGTTAGGCACCTGCGGCTTATAGACATGTCCGGCTTATTTATGTTAAAAAAAAAAAAAAAATGTAATTCAGTGGCTGCGGCTTATATTCAGGTGCGCTCAATAGTCCGGAAATTACGGTAGGTAGAAGGAAAGGATTAGGAGTAAGATACAGTACTATTATAAACTGGGTGGTTCGAGCCCTGAATGGCTGAAATCCGTGGTATATCAGACCGTATACCATGGGTATGACAAAACGTTGGTAACCAGTTTATAATAGCAATAAGGCACCTCAGGGGTTTGTGATATATGGCCAATATACCACACGTTGCGTCGTGCTTAAGAGCAGCCCTTAGCCGTGGTATATTGGTAATATACCACACCCCTTCGGGCATTATTGCTTGATTTTAAACTGGGTAGTTCGAGTCCTGAATGGCTGACAATCATGGTATATCAGACCGTATACCACAGGTATGACAAAACATTTATTTTTACTGCTCTAATTAAGTTGGTAACCAGTTTATAATAGCAATAAGGCACCTCGGGGGGTTGTGATATATGGCCAATATACCACGGCTAAGGGCTGTGTCCTAACACTCCACATTGCGTTGTGCATAAGAACAGTCCTCAGCCGTGGTATATTGGACATATACCACACCCCCTCATGCCTTATTGCTTAATTATACTATGCCAAGATATTACATTTTACGGATCTTGTTTACATCATTCTCTATCTAATCTTTGCATCCTGTAGTACTAACTCAAAAAAGTTCTGGGACACTGTAAAGTCCATGGAGAATAAGAGCACCTCCTCCCAGCTACCCACTGCTCTGAGGCTAGGAAACACTGTTACCACAGATAAATCCACTATAATTGAGAATTTCAATAAGCATTTCTCTACGGCTGGCCATGCTTTCCACCTGGCTACCCCTACTCCGGTCAACTGCCCGGCACCTTCCACAGCAACCCGCCAAAGCCCCCACCATTTCTCCTTCACCCAAATCCAGATAGCTGATGTTCTGAAAGAGCTGCAAAATCTGGACCCATACAAATTAGCCGAGCTAGACAATCTGGACCCTCTCTTTCTAAAATTATCTGCCAAAATTGTTGCAACCCCTATTACTAACCTGTTCAACCTCTCTTTCGTATCGTCTGAGATTCCCAAAGATTGGAAAGGGGGTGACACTCTAGACCCAAACTGCTACAGACCTATATCGATCCTACCCTGTCTTTCTAAGGTCTTCGAAAGCCAAGTTAACAAACAGATTACCGACCATTTC
The DNA here is from genome assembly GCF_901001165.1 of Salmo trutta. Taxonomy (NCBI): domain Eukaryota; kingdom Metazoa; phylum Chordata; class Actinopteri; order Salmoniformes; family Salmonidae; genus Salmo; species Salmo trutta. Next base: position 14,961,498 of record NC_042985.1, read on the forward strand.
GAATCCCACCGCACCTTCTCCGCTATGCAATCTGGTATATATATATCAATGATGTTGCTCTTGCTGCTGGAGATTCTCTGATCCACGTCTACGCAGATGACACCATTCGGTATACTTCTGGCCCCTCTTTGGACACTGTGTTAAGTAACCTCCAGACGAGCTTCAATGCCATACAACTCTCCTTCCGTGGCCTCCAACTGCTCTTAAACGCAAGTAAAACTAAATGCATGCTATTCAATCGATCACTGCCCGCACCTGCTCACCCGTCCAGCATCACTACTCTGGACGGTTCTGACTTAGAATATGTGGACAACTACAAATACCTGGGTGTCTGGCTAGACTGTAAACTCTCCTTCCAGACTCACATTAAGCATCTCCAATCCAAAATTAAATCTAGATTCGACTTCCTATATCGCAACAAAGCATCCTTCACTCATGCTGCCAAACATACCCTCGTAAAACTGACCATTCTACCGATCCTCGACTTCGGTGATGTCATCTATAAAATAGCCTCCAACACTCTACTCAACAAACTGGATGCAGTCTATCACAGTGCCATCCGTTTTGTCACCAAAGCCCCATACTGTCACGATAGACTTGGACTGGCTGATAGGTGGAATCAAGTGCAGGAGACAGAGGTGCTGGAGGTGAGTGTCTTTTAATGATCCTACTCACACACACGCCGAAAAGCACAGGGCGCTACACAAAGTTCCAGTAATAGTTAACTGCGCCCGTACAACACAAAAAATATAATTCCTAAGGCAAGGAGCGCAGCCCGGTAAATCTTTATACAAAAACAAAACTGTCGAAATCACACAACGTGGACAATAAACAATCCCGCACAAAATCCCAACTGAAAACACACCTTAAATAAGTCCCCACTAATGACATACACAAAACAGGTGCGGAACAGACAGACAAAACTAAACGACAGAAACAACGATCGGTGGCAGCTAATAGGCCGGCGACGACGACCGCCGAGCGCCGCCCGACCGAGGAGGGGCGCCACTTTCGTTGGATCCTGTGACAGTACCCCTCCCCTGACGCCGGCCTCGGGGACGGCCCGGAGGGCGAGGCGCCGGCCGATCCGGTCGGCGACGGTGGAAGTCCAGCAGCATAGAGGGGTCCAGAACGTCCGCCGCCGGAACCCAGCACCTCTCCTCCGGACCGTACCCCTCCCAGTCCACGAGGTACTGCAGGCCCCCTACCCGACGTCGGGAGTCCAGGATGACTCGGACTGTGTACGCCGGGCTCCCCCCGATGTCCAGGGGGGGCGGGGGGGCCTCCAGCACCTCACTGTCCTGCAGCAGACCAGCTACCACAGGCCTGAGGAGAGACACATGAAACGAGGGGTTAATACGGTAATACGAAGGAAGTTGTAACCTGTAACACACCTCGTTTATCCTCCTCAGGACTTTAAACGGCCCCACAAACCGCGGACCCAGCTTCCGGTAGGGCAGGCGGAGAGGCAGGTTCCGGGTCGAGAGCCAGACTCTATCCCCCGGGTTAAACACGGGGGCGTCACTGCGGTGGCGATCAGCGCTCTCCTTGTGCCGTTCGCTCGCCCTCCTTAAACATTCCTGGACCGCGTTCCAGGTCTCCTGAGAGCGCTTGACCCATGCCTCCACCGCAGGAGCCTCCGTCTGGCTCTGTTGCCATGGCACCAGGACCGGCTGATACCCCAGCACCACCTGGAAGGGTGACAGATTAGTGGAGGAGTGTCGCTGAGAGTTCTGGGCCATCTCGGCCCATGGCACGAACTGCGCCCACTCCCCTGGCCGGTCCTGGCAATACGACCGCAGGAACCTGCCCACATCCTGGTTAATGCGCTCTACCTGCCCATTAATCTCGGGGTGGAACCCCGAGGTCAGGCTGACCGAGACCCCCAGCCTCTCCATAAACGATTTCCACACCCTGGACGTAAACTGGGGACCTCGATCAGATACGATGTCCTCGGGCACCCCATAGTGCCGGAAGACGTGAGTGAACAGGGCCTCCGCGGTCTGCAGGGCTGTAGGAAGACCGGGCAAAGGGAGTAGACGGCAGGACTTAGAGAACCTGTCCACAACGACCAGGATCGCCGTGTTCCCCTGAGACGGCGGGAGATCCGTAAGGAAATCCACCGAGAGGTGAGTCCAGGGCCGCTGTGGAACAGGGAGGGGCTGTAATTTCCCTCGAGGTAGGTGCCTAGGAGCCTTACACTGAGCGCATACTGAACAGGACGAGACATAACGCCGGACATCCTCAGCCAAGGTGGGCCACCAGTACCTCCCCTTCAGGCCCCGCACTGTCCGTTCCACCCCAGGATGACCCGAGGAGGGTAGAGTATGGGACCATCGGATCAGGCGATCGCGAACATCAAGCGGAACGTATTTCAGGCCCACGGGACACTGCGGCGGAGTAGGTTCTGACAGACCCGCCCGCTCGATGTCCGCATCCACCTCCCATACCACCGGTGCCACCAGACAGGAGGCAGGAAGTATGGGAGTAGGATCGATGGTCCGCTCCTCGGTGTCGTAGAGACGCGACAGTGCGTCAGCCTTCCGGTTCCGGGAACCTGGAATGTACGAGAGAGTGAAGTTAAACCTTGTAAAAAACATGGCCCACTTCGCCTGACGGGGATTAAGCCTCCTCGCTGCCCGAATATACTCCAGGTTACGGTGGTCGGTCCAGATGAGAAAAGGGTGACGTGCCCCCTCAAGCCAATGTCTCCACACCGTCAAAACCCTGACCACGGCTAACAGCTCCCGGTCACCCACATCATAATTGCGCTCCGCCGGGCTCAGCTTCTTAGAAAAGAACGCGCATGGGCGGAGCTTCGGAGGAACGCCCGAGCGCTGCGATAGCACAGCTCCTACCCCAGCCTCGGACGCGTCCACCTCCACTATGAATGGCAAAGAGGGGTCCGGATGCGCCAGGACAGGTGCATTGGTAAACAGAGCCTTCAGACGATGGAAGGCTCTGTCCGCCTCTGCTGACCATCGTAGCCGCACCGGCCCCCCCTTCATCAGTGAGGTAATGGGAGCTGCTACCTGGCCAAAACCCTGGATAAACCTCCGATAGTAATTAGCGAACCCCAAGAACCGCTGCACCTCCTTCACAGTGGCTGGGGTTGGCCAATTACGCACAGCCGTCACGCGGTCACACTCCACCTCCACCCCCGAGGTGGAAATGCGATATCCTAGAAATGAGACGGCTCTTTTGAAGAACTCACATTTCTCAGCCTTGACGTATAGGTTATGCTCCAGCAGCCGCCCAAGCACTTTACGCACCAGGGACACATGCTCGGCGCGTGTGGCGGAGCAGATCAGGATGTCATCGATGTACACCACCACACCCTGCCCGAGCATGTCCCTAAGGACCTCATCCACAAAGGATTGGAAGATGGCGGGAGCATTCTTTAACCCATACGGCATGACGAGGTACTCATAATGGCCAGATGTGGTACTAAATGCGGTTTTCCACTCGTCTCCATCTCGGATGCGCACCAAGTTATACGCACTCCTGAGATCCAATTTCGTGAAGAAGCGCGCCCCGTGAAATGACTCCACTGCCGTAGCAATGAGAGGTAGCGGGTAACTGAAACCCACTGTGATAGCATTTAGACCTCTATAGTCAATACACGGGCGCAGACCTCCATCCTTCTTCTTCACGAAAAAGAAGCTCGAGGAGACGGGGGATTTAGAGGGCCGAATGTATCCCTGTCTCAAGGACTCAGTGACGTATGTATCCATAGCCACTGTCTCCTCCTGAGACAGAGGATACACGTGACTCCTAGGAAGAACCGCGTCAGCCTGGAGGTTTATCGCACAATCCCCTCGTCGATGGGGTGGTAATAGAGTCGCCTTCGTCTTACTGAAGGCGATAGCCAAATCGGCATACTCTGAGGGAATGTGCACGGTGGAGACTTGGTCTGGACTCTCCACCGTAGTCGCACCGATGGAAACTCCTATGCACCTACCTGAGCACTCCCTCGACCACCCCGTTAGAGCCCTCTGCCCCCACGAAATCTGGGGGTTGTGTGTGGCTAGCCAGGGGATTCCCAGTACCACTGGGAACGCTGGGGAGTCAATGATGAACAGGCTGATACGCTCCACATGACCCCCCCACGTCTGCATAACCAGTGGCACTGTGATCTCCCCTACTTGGCCTGACCCTAGCGGTCGACTATCTAGGGCGTGCACGGGGAAGGGGTGGTCCAGCTGAACCAGGGGAATCCCTAACCTCTTCGCTAACCCATGGTCCATAAAACTCCCAGCTGCACCTGAATCGACTAGCGCCTTATACTGGAAGTGAGGGGAAAAATTAGGGAAACAAACGGAGGTGTACAAGTGGTCGACAGGGGGCTCTGGGTGTGGCTGGTGCGGACTCACCTGGGGGGCCGAAGCAGTGCTCTGCCTGCCCTCCGAACTCCCGGAGGGACCTCTCCAGCACCGGTCCACAGTGTGTCCTCTGTGTCCACATCGGGTGCAGGAGAGACCCCTCCCTCCGGTCCTCCTCGGTGCAGCCCCCCCTATCTCCATGGGCTGTGGAGCGGGAGGACTGGTAGGCGGAACGAACAGGCCCCGACTGGAACGTCCCTGGGCAGCCAGCAGGTTGTCCAATCTAATGGACAAATCCACCAGTTGGTCCAGAGTGGAGGTGTTGTCCCTACATGCCAGCTCCCGGCGGACGTCCTCGCGAAGGCTGCACCTATAGTGGTCTATCAGGGCCCGCTCATTCCACCCCGATCCAGCGGCGAGAGTCCGGAATTCCAATGCGAAATCCTGAGCGGTCCTCGTCTCCTGTCTCAAATGGAATAGTAGCTCACCCGCCGCCCTGCCCTCCGGGGGATGATCGAAAACCGCCCGGAAGCGGCAGGTGAACTCAGGGTAGTCACCCCGGGCCGAGTCTGGACCATCCCAGACCGCATTGGCCCATTCCAGGGCTCGACCCGTGAGACACGAGACGAGGACGCTCACCCTCTCTTCGTCGGAGGGAGGGGGGCGGACGGTCGCCAGGTACAGTTCCAGTTGGAGGAGGAACCCCTTGCACCCAGCGGCCGTCCCATCGAACTCCCTTGGAGGTGAAATCCGGATCCCGCTTGCACCTGCTTCAGTGGATGTGGGTAGGGGCGCAGGGTGAGGGACCGGAGCTGGTCCTGCTGGGGAGGCACTTCTCTCCCATCTCTCCAATCGGGCCAACACCTGATCCATGGCCGAGCCTAGGCGGTGGAGGAGGCCGGCATGCTGGGAGACCTGCTCAGCCATGGATGGCACTTCTGCTCCTGCTGACTCCATCAGTTTGCGGTGCGGGATTCTGTCACGATAGACTTGGATTGGCTGATAGGTGGAATCAAGTGCAGGAGACAGAGGTGCTGGAGGTGAGTGTCTTTTAATGATCCTACTCACACACACGCCGAAAAGCACAGAGCGCTACACAAAGTTCCAGTAATAGTTAACTGCGCCCGTACAACACAAAAAATATAATTCCTAAGGCAAGGAGCGCAGCCCGGTAAATCTTTATACAAAAACAAAACTGTCGAAATCACACAACGTGGACAATAAACAATCCCGCACAAAATCCCAACTGAAAACACACCTTAAATAAGTCCCCACTAATGACATACACAAAACAGGTGCGGAACAGACAGACAAAACTAAACGACAGAAACAACGATCGGTGGCAGCTAATAGGCCGGCGACGACGACCGCCGAGCGCCGCCCGACCGAGGAGGGGCGCCACTTTCGTTGGATCCTGTGACACATACACTACCCACCATTGCGACCTGTACGCTCTCATTGGTTGGCCCTCGCTTCATACTCGTCGCCAAACCCACTGGCTACAGGTTATCTACAAGTCTCTGCTAGGTAAAGCCCCGCCTTATCTCAGCTCACTGGTTACCATAGCAGCACCCACTCGTAGCACGCGCTCCAGCAGGTATATCTCACTGGTCACCCCCAAAGCCAATTCCTCCTTTGGTCGTCTTTCCTTCCAGTTCTCTGCTGCCAATGACTGGAACGAACTGCAAAAATGTAACGATCGTCGCCTGGTGACGAGGAAGCGGACCAAAACGCAGCTGGGAGCGAATACATGTTTATTCAACACACTAGAATTAAACATGTACACAAAATCAAGAAAAAACTGCCAATACGTTACGTGCTCAAATAGCGAGACAACACCCCACAAACAGCGTGGGGAAAACAGCACTTAAATGTGATCCCAGGAATCGACAGAACCCAACCTAGAATTTCCCACCTAGAGCCTACACAAGGCTAAAACGTAAACAAAACACAAACCAAGGAAAAATACCTAACATGACACACCCTGACCCAATATCCCCGAGTTCACCTGGTCAGGGCGTGACAGAACCCCCCCCCCCCAACGGTGCGTACTCCCGGCGCACCAAACTTAAGTCTATTAGGGGGGGACCCGGGTGGGCGCCTCACCCTCGGTGGAGGCTCTGGCCCCGGGCGTGTTCTTTCCCCCGCCTTCACCTTAACCCTACCCCTCTGGCCCGGACTGGACCACTGTGGAGCGGCATGCTCAGGCTCCGGAGCGGAGCTGTCGACCGGAACAGGATTGGGCACCGGTGGACCGGACACGGGCCGTGCCGGACTGTGGACACGCACCGTGGGCTTGGTGCGGGGAACAGGAATGGGCCGGACAGGACTGTGGACACGCACCGTGGGCTTGGTGCGGGGAACAGGAACTGGCCGGACAGGACTGTGGACACGCACCGTGGGCTTGGTGCGGGGAACAGGGACGGGCCGGACAGGACTGTGGACACGCACCGTGGGCTTGGTGCGGGGAACAGGTATGGGCCGGACAGGACTGGGGACACGCACCACTGACTTGGTGCGGGGAGCAGGGACGGGCCGGACAGGACTGGGGACACGCACCACTGACTTGGTGCGGGGAGCAGGGACGGGCCGGACAGGACTGGGGACACGCACCACTGACTTGGTGCGGGGAGCAGGAATGGGCCGGGCCGGAGGGCAGTCTGGCAGCTCGGGACAGTCTGGGCAGTCTGGCCACTCCGGCAGTTCAGGGCAGTCTGGCCACTCCGGCAGTTCAGGGCAGTCTGGCCACTCCGGCAGTTCAGCGCAGTCTGGCCACTCCGGCAGTTCAGCGCAGTCTGGCCACTCTGGCAGTTCAGCGCAGTCTGACCACTCCGGCAGTTCAGCGCAGTCTGGCCACTCCGGCAGTTCAGCGCAGTCTGACCACTCCGGCGACTGTTGACTGGCGGGCAGCTCCGACGACTGTTGACTGGCGGGCAGCTCCGACGACTGTTGACTGGCGGGCAGCTCCGACGACTGTTGACTGGCGGGCAGCTCCGACGACTGTTGACTGACGGGCAGCTCCGACAACTGTTGACTGGCGGGCAGCTCCGACGACTGTTGACTGGCGGGCAGCTCCGACGACTGTTGACTGGCGGGCAGCTCCGACGACTGTTGACTGGCGGGCCCCACCGGAGGCCTAGTCCTGGGAGGTGGCACAGGACGGACCAGGATGGGAAGACCCACTGGAGGCCTGGTCCGAGGAGGAGGCACAGGATAAACCGGGCTGTGGGGGAGCACTGGAGTTCTGGTACGGACACTCCTTACCCACACTCCAGGCTGAATGCCCACTTTGGCCCGGCACGGGCGGAGAGCAGGCATTGGGCGAACTGGACCCTCCCAGCGCTCTGGAGACACAGTGCGCAACGCCGGCGCAGGATAACCTGGATCGAGGAGGCGCACCGGAGACCAGACGCACTGAGCTGGCACCATCCGCCCTGGCTCGATGCCTGCACTCGCATAGCACTTGCGGGGGGCTGGTATGTAGCGCACCGGGCTTTGAACGCGCACTGGGGACACCGTGCGCTCCACAGCATAACACGGTGTCTTACCAGAGCCACGCTGCTTCCGGTAAGCACGGGGAGTTAGCTTAGGTCTACCACCTGACTCCGCCAATCTCCCCGTGTGCCCCCCCCCAAAAAAATTGTGGGGCTGCCTCCCGTGTCCGTTGCTCTCCCTCTCCTCATACCAGCGCCTCTCAGCTCTCGCCGCCTCGATCTCCCACTGCGGGCGGCGATAATCCCCAGCTTGAGCCCATGGTCCTTTCCCATCCAGGATTTCCTCCCAAGTCCATGACTCCAGATAGCCTTTCTCCTGGTGCCTCTCCTTGTTCTTGCCAGCCCTCCTCCGCTGCTTGGTCCGTTGTTGGTGGGGTGTTCTGTAACGATCGTCGCCTGGTGACGAGGAAGCGGACCAAAACGCAGCTGGGAGCGAATACATGTTTATTCAACACACTAGAATTAAACATGTACACAAAATCAAGAAAAAACTGCCAATACGTTACGTGCTCAAATAACGAGACAACACCCCACAAACAGCGTGGGGAAAACAGCACTTAAATGTGATCCCAATCAGAGACAATTAGCGACAGCTGTCTCTGATTGGGAATCGACAGAACCCAACCTAGAATTTCCCACCTAGAGCCTACACAAGGCTAAAACGTAAACAAAACACAAACCAAGGAAAAATACCTAACATGACACACCCTGACCCAATATCCCCGAGTTCACCTGGTCAGGGCATGACAAAAAATCTCTGAAGCTGGAGACTCATATCTCCCTCACTAGCTTTAAGCACCAGCTGTCAGAGCAGCTCACAGATCACTGCACCTGAACATAGCCCATCTGTAAACAGCCCATCTATCTACCTACCTCATCCCCATACTGTATTTATTTATCTTGCTCCTTTGCACCCCAGTATCTCTACCTGCACATTCATCTTCCGCACATCTACCATTCCAGTGTTTAATTGCTATATTGTAATTACTTCGCCACCATGGCCTATTTATTGCCTTAACTTACCTCATTTGCACTCACTGTATATAGACTTTTTTGTTTTATTTTGTTCTACTGTATTATTGACTGTATGTTTGTTTATTCCATGTGTAACTCTGTGTTGTTGTATGTGTCGAATTGCTATGCTTTATCTTGGCCAGGTCGCGGTTGCAAATGAGAACTTGTTCTCAACTAGCCTACCTGGTTAAATAAAGGTGAAATAAAATAAAGAAAGAAATCCATCTGTATCTCTTCATTTCTCTGGACAGATTGGGGCATCCTAATACTGCTCCATATAGGATGACTACGTACACTGAGAGAATATACTCTATACTGAGAGTGACTACAGCAGGAGTCTTCATTGCTCCTGTGCTGACTGTGGATCCTGCAGGTACTGCTGCAGAGTCCTGAGCTACCCCAGTGACATCATCACTGGCTGAGGAGAGAGGGAGCATGCAGCGGTTGCAAAGTGAGCTAAAAGACTATATTTTTGCTTCCTGCCTGCACCACAACGAAATCTAGCAGCAACATCTCTGTTGCTATCGTGGTGTGTGCGTGCGCATGTGCGCACGTGTCTCTGTGTGCGTCTGTGTGTGTTTGTGTAAAAACAGCCACAAAAACATGTGTGCTGTGATGCCTGCAATCGTAGCAGTCTGAGGTAGAGGTGAAACGCTCAATGGAATACTCACTCCTGGCACACATTTGTATTATTTATTGTCGTGGGTCGGCACAGCAACAGTAGAGCCGCTTGAACCCCAAACACACAGTCAGAGACAGCTTCGTCATCACTGCCTCACTGCTGACGGAAGCAGCCTGTCAGTCCGCTCTGCAGGCAGGCACACTGTGGCTGGAATGTCTATCTGACAGGACTAGGTTCATGTTCACTAAGCTGCAGAGAAAGGTGTTTATCTATCAAGGTTTGTGAGCAACAGAACTGTGCTTATGTTCCAGTAAGGCAGAACATTGTACTTTATAACCAGTAATGTATGCTCTGGTATGTTCCTGATATGTAATAGGACATGATGTGGTATTAATGTGTATTGTCTGGTAATTTCTTAGTATAATTCAAAACAACTAGTAACTAATTAATGACCCAAATAAACAAACAATTCATAGGCGATTAGTGTGTAACTGCATTTTTACCATGGAAGTAAATACCATATCAAAATATTTCTGTGCTTCTTATCCGACACTCTACAGGTCACCTGGGACTGGTGTGGTTAAAGGTCCACTTCTGGTGCTGCTGGCTAAATATGGAGGTGTAAGGTTTCATGCAACGCCTGCCTGAAGTTGGCACTCAACCAGAGAAGTTTGTTTTGTTCTGTCAAACTGCTATGGAGTATACCGTATCTTAACAGCTGTACAGCACTGACTCCAGGAATGGGTTAGGGCACAGCAGCTCAGATGCATGCAGCTTAACCAAGTACTAGAGAGATGCATGTTGGGTTTATCAGTTGTCATGGTGAGTAGTTAGTAAAAGTAAAGGAGAAAACTCACCAGACCAATTGTCGGTCTGCACAGTAGAGGGCTGCTCGCTCACCGTTCGCTTGCTGTCAGAGCGGTGGGATATAGGGACCACCCACCGTCGGCCACTGACCAGAATGACCATCATTTTCGCCCGTTTCTACATGTAGAATCGCTTTGCACTTGGTTTGCAAATTACGGCCACCACTCTGTTCAGAGGTGGTAAGTAGTCTCGCCGGCAGACGCTCGACAATCCTACCGGTCTCTCCATGTTGTAGTAGTAAAAAACAGCACCATTTCAAGCTGTCAGTGACAAGGATGCAAATGTTTAAATTCTGAAATTTGTCCCTCTGAAAGAGCAGCAATCAAAGGGACAAGCTGAAGCAGTCAGTGTCTGCATCCTAAATGGCACCCTATTCCCCATGAAGTGCACTACTTTTGACCATAGCCTCATAGAGCCCTGATCAAAAGTAGGGCACTAAATTGGGAATAGGGTGACATTTGGGATGTACCCGTGACATCATTAGAATCATGGTTATTACTGTCATGACAGCAAATCATCCTAATCTGAGAGAGCACCACAGCCTTGGAGGATTTATCTCACTATTCCTCTACATTATGGATTAACCATGTTGTTGCAGGGCGCCTTCGAATCAAAGTGACATGCGTTGTGTAGAGTCAGCTCTGTGGCGTCAGGACTGGTTCAAATAGTATTTGTGAGCGTTTGCTTGAGTCTGTTTGCCTTTACTGTACGATTCCATTAGTTCTACTGCACCAGGCATATTCAAATAAACACAACTGAAGTATTTGAAAGACAACAAATACTATTTGAACCATGGCCTGGTGGAATAGAGTAGGCCTGTAGCTAGAGGGACTGATAAGCAGAACTGTGGCTGTCTAAATCACATCTTACTTCTATTCTAGGTTCTATTAAGCCTGAGCCAGCAGTTAGAAATACATATAAATAGGGGAACAGCAATCCCAGTCCCAGGATTATCATGGGGTGAAATGATCCCACTTGGAACCCTCTCTCTCTCCCGTGATGTAATGTTCACTCTAGGTGGAATTTCAGTTCCAGGATTTATTTGGTATTGCATCTAGGAGAGATTATTTTTGACTGGGAATGATTGGGGATTATCCCATATGCAGTTTTAAGAAGTCCTTTTGGTAATAACATGTTCATGTACAGTAACAAATGCACATATGACAGTCCAACTTTAAACAAAGTACAATTTATAAAGGCTTTATATAGCATACTTTATAAGCACAACATAAATGCTTCACAAAGAATCTGTAAGTGTATGTCATAATCTATAAATGGTGTATAAACATACATAGTGTGTTGTGTCACATTTGGCAATTGACACTACAGTGGGAATGGTTATGTCACCCTTTATAGAGCATGATATACGCTTATAGATTATTTGTGAAGCATTTTTGCAGTGCTTACGAAGCCTTTATGTATGCTATTAAAAGCCTTAAAGTTGTACTTCGTTTAAAGTGGGACTCAACAACTAAATGTGCTAATATGATCAAAAGACGAGAATTGTATAATAATTAAGAAAATGCTTAGATAATTTTAGATAATCTTTGTTAAATTTCAACGGTCTGCTTGTATTTTGACAATAGGAACATAATTATGATCAAACTGTATGGTATAGGCATGAGAAGAAAGAAACGCGAACTTGACATCTACAATAGGCTTTTCTATCTGAATGTAGGCTCCAAAAACAAAGCTGCCTAGCCCTTTCCTGCAGTCAATGACCAAAAGCACCCTCTTTGGCCTCATGGGTGAAATGTTATTAATATTTTCCCTAATTTAATCATTATTAAAGATTATTTTAAAAAACCTGACCGAAATCCGGTGTTTCTATGTCAAACTGTTTTGTTATATTTCAATCTTCTGTAATGTATATAAAGTGTAATATTGGGATGCAAACTCAGAATGTAATACATTTCAACTGTATATCTGCATGGTACAGGTGTCTTGCTTTTTTAAGCCCATAACCATGTGTGTGAAGTGTATACTTTTGTTTCAGGGTAGATGTGTTTAAGACTACCTAGAATCACTGTGTGTGAACCTGATTTAGCCCACTACAGTAAAAGTTTAACAAACCCCAACATTACCAGGCAACACACCAGGCAGTAAACAACATAACTTAACAACGCCCACTTAGACGAAAGCAGCGGAAGTCTATTTCAATAATGCATTTACAAGACAAAATCAGAACTCCATCCAAGTCCTGCATTTGACTTCCAGGGAACGGTGGTGATTTCATTAGTGCACCACAGAATGCAGCATCTTGACTGAGGCCTGTAGACTGTGGACGTCCCAAATGGCACCCTACTTTGACCAGACTCCTATGCACCCTAGTCCAATATAGTGCACTACATAGGGTGCCATTTGGGACACCACCACTGCCTCTGTGCCAGTGCCTCAGTCACCCATACTGATGAGGAGGAGAGGACTTCTCTGCTCATCTGGATCAATAACGTTCTATGAAAGACAGAGACAAATTTAATTCAAGCTCCTGTCTAAAGTCATTAATAAATGTACTTGTTTCTTTTTTAAACCTGTATGAATTCCAGGTGAATTGAAGATGATAAAAGTAAGGAATGCCAATGTGCCATAAGACTAGAAGAGCTTTGGGGAAAATACAGTACACTTCAAGACTTGGCTAGGAGTGATTCCAGTTTCCTTCAGGGTGAGCAAGACCAAACACCATCAGAAGTTAAAATGCTCATCTTGCCACAAAGTCAGTGCATCTAAAAATCTTGAGTTCCCTCCTTTTTTTAAAGGTTTATTTAATTACTGCAGTGGGCTAAACCAGGGTCACAGTGTTTCTTGGTAGTCTGAAACACATCTACTTTGAAACACACATGGTTATAGGCTTACAAAAAAGAAGATACCTGTACCATTTCAGATCATTTTGAGTTTGCATCCCAATGTTACACATTATATACATCACAGAAGGCAGAACTATAACAAAACCGTTTAACATATAAAACAGGATTTTCAGCATTTTTTTTTAACAATGTTGATTAATGAAATTATGAAAAATATTAATTACATTCCACCCATGAGGCCACTAGATGGCACTTTGGTCATTCGACCGTAATCAGTATCATAAAGGGTTTGAATATGTCCTGTTCCAAACCACCCTGTAACAATAGAGAGCAGCAGATCCAGAGATGCATTCTGAATAGAACCAGAGAGCACATTAGAAGCTGAGTACGGCTGTGAGCAGTGCAGCCCTAAAGCGTTGAGGTACACAGACTAATAATGCCCAAATGCAGTATATAAAGAGCTGAAGCTCTCTTTCTCCCATACACTCTCTCACATGTTCTCTTCTATCTATCTATCTATCTATCTATCTATCTATCTATCTATCTATCGTCTGTCTGTCTGTCTGTCTGTCTGTCTGTCTGTCTGTCTGTCTGTCTGTCTGTCTGTCTGTCTGTCTGTCTGTCTGTCTGTCTGTCCATCTACCTCCCCTTCCCTCTCTCTGTGAGAGAATTGCAGATCAGCAACAACGGTCTGAGAGTGATTCAAATGTGACTTGTGACAAGCCTTAAAATGTGTGTCCTGGAGACGTGTCTTGTGTTTCAATACTTTGTCTCTCTCTTAGAGCAGATGCAAGGACCTGATCAGGCATGGATCAGCAAAAGGAAGGCCAGGGTCATTACAATACTCAGAAAGTCAGAGGTTCTGTTACAAAGAACACAAAAAAATGGTCATGTTGATTGATTGCAGATTGATTGCAGATTGATTGCAAATGGCTGATTGATTGACTGACCTCTTCTTATACTGTAGATTCTCTGAAAAGGTATCAACATTTGTTTACAGACTTTACATGGTTGGTGTTAAATCCTACCATTTCCTTTCAATTCAGTGTTTCAGTCACATTGGAAAGTAGGCTATAGTTTTCTTTGTTGTCAGATCCCAGAGATGTTGTGGATGGTCTTCACCATGTCAGTACATATTGTCATTGCTAATATGATGGTAAGGAGAACTGCCACATCTCTAAGCGTCCAGGTTAGGAGACACACTCACAAACTGTTATTGATGCTGATTATCACTCTCTACCTAGGCCAAGGCCAGTCTAAGACCCAGACAAACATAGAACATGCTGATTATCACTCTACCTAGGCCAAGGCCAGTCTAAGACCCAGACAAACATAGAAAATGCTGATTATCACTCTACCTAGGCCAAGGCCAGTCTAAGACCCAGACAAACATAGAACATACTGATTATCACTCTCTTCCTAGGCCAAGGCCAGTCTAAGACCCAGACAAACATAGAACATGCTGATTATCACTCTACCTAGGCCAAGGCCAGTCTAAGACCCAGACAAACATAGAACATGCTGATTATCACTCTACCTAGGCCAAGGCCAGTCTAAGACCCAGACAAACATAGAAAATGCTGATTATCACTCTACCTAGGCCAAGGCCAGTCTAAGACCCAGACAAACATAGAACATGCTGATTATCACTCTCTACCTAGGCCAAGGCCAGTCTAAGACCCAGACAAACATAGAACATGCTGATTATCACTCTACCTAGGCCAAGGCCAGTCTAAGACCCAGACAAACATAGAACATGCTGATTATCACTCTACCTAGGCCAAGGCCAGTCTAAGACCCAGACAAACATAGAAAATGCTGATTATCACTCTACCTAGGCCAAGGCCAGTCTAAGACCCAGACAAACATAGAACATGCTGATTATCACTCTCTACCTAGGCCAAGGCCAGTCTAAGACCCAGACAAACATAGAACATGCTGATTATCACTCTACCTAGGCCAAGGCCAGTCTAAGACCCAGACAAACATAGAACATGCTGATTATCACTCTCTACCTAGGCCAAGGCCAGTCTAAGACCCAGACAAACATAGAAAATATGAAAAGTGTCATAGATCAATAGATGATCCATAGATGATCAATACTGTATGATGAACGATTCAGGACAGTTGAGGTCCACCGAAGCCATGCTTCCAAAATGCAGCCAGCAGAATGACATCAAATACCCCATGAGATACATTAGATCTTTACACATTTAATACGCAATGCAGATGACGGTTTTCTCTATTTTCATCAAGCTGTCATGTGATGCGCACAGGTAGCAGATACTCAGACGAAAGACATGACCCACAGTGGGGCAACCAACGGTGACAGCAACAGCGTCAATATAATAGGTTCCCTGCTTGCTAAACAGGAACTGACCTGGATCGTGCAGGTGTACTCCGAGTCATCCAGCAGCCTCACGGTACAGTTGTATTCTCGTTCCAGATTCCTGATGCTGCCACTCATGAAACGGCTCAGCATCTTCTTGCTCTGTGTCTGTGTATGGGACCACAAAAAACTGCACACA
This sequence comes from Salmo trutta, assembly GCF_901001165.1. Taxonomy (NCBI): domain Eukaryota; kingdom Metazoa; phylum Chordata; class Actinopteri; order Salmoniformes; family Salmonidae; genus Salmo; species Salmo trutta. The sequence goes on from NC_042985.1 coordinate 14,977,149, forward strand.
GCATAGATGTAATGTCACATCAACAACGTCCCTCCTCTTTGGTCCAACACCTGGATAGCATACAGCGGTGGTTGAGCATCGTATTTCCGGTAGCCCAGATGTGATATTGCACTGAATGCTCAACGGCTGGGCAACCAAATAATGTATACTGTATCACTCAATGTGATAAAATGTTAGCCTGCTGCTGATGTCCAGTTAAACTGTTATCATACCTCCACACTCTTCATTGCTCTCTTCACTCAAATGCTGCTGGGCGGGCCACGGACGAGTCTCTGAATGACGTGTCTGCGCGCAAACGACAGCCAAAGCCGAGGAAATTGGCTACATTTCTGTGTGTAAACCACAGGTTGGTTCTCCGCGGGAGCAATGTGACGAATAGTAATTTCGAATCTCCCACGTTTCCATCAGAATGCAGGGCCATGCCCATCAGCTGAAATAATACGAATAGCCAGCAAGGACTGCTCGACCTGATTAGATGAGCTGCTCAGTTCAAGAGCTGTTTACATTGTATTTCAAATCGCACCGTATGTAAATGAGTACATCATGCGCTCGAGGAGAGCCGCTGGAAAGGAGGTTGGCGAGCAGGAGGTGTTCATCGTAGACTGTTTCATAATACAGAGAATGCTATAGTCATATTTTTCTAGATTCAACCTTTGAAATAACCTAGGGAATATGCAATATGCAATGTCCATAACCACTGAGGTGAGGGAAAACAATGATAATGTAACTTATTATAGCCTAATATGCCTATAATTGATCTCATCCAGGGAGTCTATAATTTATTGCATAGACTAGGCCTACTATTAGGATTGTCTGGTAATGCAATAGGCTATTGGCTCCCTCAGGTGGTGTGTAATTTCTAGTGCAGTCTGCTCTTGGTAGTCTTGAGCAGGTGGGCCACTAGACCACTAGGAGGAGCCGCCGGAAATGGTTGACATAACGGTATGTACCTGCCCTACCTGCTTTACCGTTATCTCAGTGTGCGCTTATAATAAGTAGAGGGGTGGATGGGATCGCAGATTCTTTTTAATCGATTAATTATTGGGATTAAGACAGAATAGGCTATCAACACATGTGGAATGCATGTAGCTGTAGGAGATGAATATATTACGCTACACAACAGTCCTGTGAGTGTGAAGCTGTCAATGATATCACTTATCAATTAGGCCTATCATTAATGAAAGACTGTTTCAACCAAGTTGTATTTAACCCGTAAGAGTCTAAACCCTGTCTATGTTCTACTAAGCTATATGGAATTGTTTTAAAAAGGTCATACCAAGGATCATTTAGCTATTTGGTTTTGAATTTTAAGACCCCTTGAAGTATAAAAAATAAATATACACAAATTATTTGATGAAACATTTTATTTGGCCTTACTGCTATTAGCCCATACAAACGCATTGAATAACAGATTCACTACATGGAACAACACCTAGTCCCCCCAAAAAATCAAAAGGAAGTTTGTTCTGAGGTGTCTGTCCTATATCTGAGAGATATAAGAAAGCTCAGGAAACATTTGTTATTTTTGTTGACATATATTTGACCCCTTAGTTTTGGCACTTAACAGTCTAACGCCTCGATAACACACCAACAGGGTAAAAAAGAGTACGCAGCATCATCTGGATATGTATTCCACAACATTTCAACTTTCACCTTCTGCTACCATTTCTGCCAAGCCGTCTACACATACAGTTTAATGCATATGTTCAATAAATCCAACGTCTGCACCACACAGAACACACTGCAACTACCTCTGCAACGCAATGCTGCAAGGCAACCACAGCGTTCCATTGGAAATGAATGTACTTCTGGTGTACCAAAATGCAAGGACTCTGTCGGTGTGATCGAGGAGTGAGCCCTGTCAAAGCCGGTGGGAGGGTTTTGTTCTACTAAGCTATATGGAATTGTTTTAATAAGGTCATACCATGGATCATTTTGCTATTTGATTTTTAATGTTAAGACCCCTTGAAGTATCAAAAAATATATATAAAAAAATGTGTAGAGGGTAAGCTAATCCTAGGTCTTTGCTAATGCTAACTTCTGGGACAGGCCTATGGTGCTGTTAAAATTCTGATATGTGTTCAACATTACATGAGTGGGCAAATACTTTTTAACAACAGGAGAAAACACATTTACCAATCATCATTCATGGACATGACAGCATGCTAGTAACACCTGTTTGTGATGGCATGCGGCAGTTGATTGGTTCATGGCACTGCAGAATGGGTGTGGTCACAAGCATAAATGTGACCCTGAGTGAGGAAGGGTGTCTGGGTGTTGTTCAGCTGTCCTTCCACAGGGTCAAGTCTTCTTCCTGTTTCTCCTTCTGGCCTTGGGAGTCAACACGGTCTGGGTGTGAATAACCAAGAGATGATGTCATAGATTCAGCAGCCCAGGACAGTCTTACAAATCCAAGCCCAGTTTCCACAGTGACCTGACCCCAGGCTGTCAAACATCAAAACAACCCTACTGGCTGGCTGGGGGGTAAGGAGCGAGAACAGGACTTGGCATCATGCTACCTGCGGGGGGTAAACAGCACTCCAATATAGCCTATATATAGTGCACTACATTTGACCAGAGGTCAGAAGTGGTGCATTACATAGGGAATAGGGTACTATTTAGGACATACCCCAGGACAGCCAGCCAATCACTCTGGCACAAGACGTCATGTCAACACCTAGCCGCTCCAATTAGCTTGGATCTTAACCCTCATGAGTCCAATCGAAACGGAACACCATGTTCCATAGTTCCGATACCCTAAATGTGATATGTTGTATTTTAATCTTAGCCGATATGTATCCTGATGGAAGCCATTTGAAGCTAGACGCACTACTGTATATCTTACATAGCTTTGTGATCTCAGTCACACACACACAATGTTTATGAAAGCCTAGCAGTCTGAAAAGTCAGTGGAGTTTAATGTTCTGCTTTCACCAAACAGTAATTAATTGTTGGCCCACCTGGGTGCATGTGAGGATGTCTATAAGAGTGATAACACAGAAGTTTCATAGTAGTGTGCCACACGCAGTCTACTTCCTGCTCGTTTGCTAGTGGAACACTAGAGGGAAGTAGTGAAGCGTTCAGTACTGCGTAAACTCAGGCACCTGCTGTAAGCAGGGTATTTGTACTCTTTACAGAGAACAGCACCTGTTTGAAATGAAATTATTACATTTCTAAACTGTACAGAGAAGTGTATTTGTATCCAATGAGACATTGACTTGAGTGACTTTACACAGATGTGTAAAGTCACTCAAGTCAATATCTCATTGGATACAAATACACTTCTCTGTACAGTTTAGAAATGTAATAATTTAATTTCAGTCATATTGTAGTAGGCCTACATTAATTATATCTATGGGCCTACATCTGAAGGGGCTCTGGTTGTGTTTAGCTGCTGTTGAAACTGCTGAGGCCTAGAGATGACATAGGACACCATGATGATAAATGTATTAATTTGATCATAATTATGGGATCAGTTATCCTATATCCTGTATAGCTGACAGGCAGATAAGCATTACAACTTCTACCATTTCTAAATACTGTAGAAATCAACATGTTGTGTCATATCAGAACCAACATGATATCTTGTATCACAGCTGTAGAGTAAATCAAGTTACCTGGTTCTACATGACCTTGTAACAGAGTGGGAGGAAGCTGGGTGAAAGGTTCAGGGCCATGAGGCGTTAAAGGTCACTATTTACAATGTCAATGAAGTGGATTATGACCCCGCCGGCCATGGTGGAATCAAGATGAAGTTACAGCGGCTCAGCCCCTTATCTACTACCACACCAGAACAGAAGTACTATATCCCAACAAGGTGACATAAAGAAGTCCTCCTTCCTCTTTAACAGCCACTCACCTTGTGATAACGTGATTTAATTGGCTGCTTTTTGGTTTCACTTATAGCGGCACAGTTTACTCATTATTTTGGGCAAGCACATTGCTCTATGCTGTCTTGCATTGATTGAAGAAGGCTTGTATAACCATTTTACAGTCATTCAGAATTGGATATTAGCGTTACAGAGCGTATAAATTAGTATAGAAACATTCCTTATGAGGTTGCTGTCCAAAATTAGCAAGAGATTGCCTTGTAAAAGAGTAAAAACGGGATGAACTCCAGAAAATGTTGATAAATATGTCAGTTCCATCAACAGAAACAGAAGCCGTTGAAGCAGCATTTCGTCTGTCTTGTATAACTATTTTGGCATGGGATTATGTTAATGTAAAGGCAGTTACAATGGTGTTCCTGAACATCATTCACAGACATCTATAAATCTGTCCAACAAGGCTACAGGACGTTAGGATCTGCTATAGATAGCCCGGTATGACGCTACGCAATACAAAAACACGCTTTTCAAACCCACCATCTGATCCAGACCATGAGGTCAACACAAATAATAACGTAATGTCTGAGTATCAGGTTTCCTCATTTATGCAATGGGATAATTATCATAAATCAGCTATAAATTCAATACAATTACAATAATGTGATTTTCGATTTCCATAATCAGTGGGCAAAACATAAGGTGTAACAAAAGCTACTATCAGGTATGAAGGTAAGACCCAGATGCAGACAACGTTGAATTAACACTTGTTTAATAATCCAACAGGGGCAAGCAATAGACAGGTCAACGCAGGCAGGGGTCTGATAACCAGAGGTGGAGCAACAGTACCAGACGGCAGACAGGCTCAGGGTAGGCAGCGGTCAATAATCCAGAGGTGGGGCAAAGGTACAGGTCAGCAGGCGAGCTCAGGGTCAGGCAGGCTCAGAGACAGGACAGGCAAGGGTCAAAACCAGCAGGGCACGAAAAAGAGAGACTGGAAAAAGCAGGAGCTGAGACACAAAAACTGGTTGACTTGACAAACAAGACAAACTGGCAACAGACAAACAGAGAACACCGGTATAAATACACAGGGGATAATGGGAAGATGGGCGACACCTGGAGGGGGGTGGAGACAATCACAAAGACAGGTGAAACAGATCAGTGTGTGACAGCTACTTTAGACGTCCACTATACCAACGATGTACCCAAGGCAGCCTCTGTGAGGTCAAAGAGGATATCAACCAAATTTTACATAATCTGAGAGCCTTGTACAATCTGTCAATCTCTCTTTCCACACATCTTGTAGAAAATCCCTTCCATTACGTCATAGGCCAGGTGTTTCAGGGTCATGTGACATAGCCTCGTGGTCTATTGGTCTATGTAATGGTTTCACACTGTGTTGTGCTCTGATCCCAGCAGCATAGCAGCATACACACCCCTCTAAGAATGTACAGCCAGGCACAGGCTAGCCGAGGGCCTCCCTCTTTGTCCCTACCATGGCTTCTGACTGAGGGCTGTGAGCCAGCTGCTGTGTGTGTGTGTGTGTGTGTGTGTGTGTGTCCAGTTCATGTACGTCCGTCATCACAGGGTGGTGGGAGCAAGCAAAAGAGTGGAATAATTTAGCTTGATAATAAGCAGAGACACACTGCATCAACCTGCCATGTAAAATACAGGCCCTGGAATTTACTGAGACACGGCAATGGAAAATAAAAAAAGAGTCATTTAAAATAGCAGCGCAGGAGGCGCGTATGCATGTGTAATCTGATGACTGTCTATGCAGAGTAACATGGGAGGAATTTTGATTGGTATGTTTGAACTTGATTTAAGTGTCACTCACTCAAAAATCTGGGAATTCATAGTGATAGTGCCAGTTACGTTCCCTAATCCCTAGTGCACTGAGATGCATGTTGAGTTGTCGGTATGCTGGAGAGAATGCAAGTTAAGGTGAAAAGTGTTATGTCCTTCTTTAGTTATTGTGATTTTGTTTTGAATTTGTTGTCCATTCATTGACGCACTAATGACCTAGAACCACACAAATGAGGCATCATGCACCACATTTTTTGAGGGGACACTGACGGCCAAATGTGATTTTTTTATTTGTACTTTTTGCGCAAAATGTACGATATTGTGTGTATTTTCATTGTGCTCCGTCAGTTGGATGAGCAAATGGCAATGTACCACCCACACCCATAGACCTTGAAGGGACTATATAAGGCTGTTCTATTCCTATTGCTTTTCCTCTGGGGGTCTGACAGAACAGTGTCAGTCACAACACAATGAGAGCACAGGCAAGGAGCAGGGTGGTCGAACAGTGTCATCACAGCTTAACCAAACAGCAGCCCAACAGATGATGAAACTCACATCCACAACGTGCACGGCAATTCTGTGAAAAACTCACAAAGAACAGCACTTGTTTACGTGTTATATCAGTAGCATAAACATATCACAGAGAAGTAACCACAGCAAAACGTTCTATTGAATTTAGACTCACATTTGTCCAGTATATGTGTCATATGCAGGATCAACAAGCTTGTTGCTGTGGAAGGTCAGTCAGTGTAACCAAACACTTTTATGTTTGGAAAGTGGGAGCGATGGGACTGGATGCCTGAATTTACAGTTTTTTTAAATTGACTTTTAAGGCTGGTGTCATCATTCTGATTGACAGGGTCATATGATACTTTAGCACCACAGGCTGTATCAAGCACTAAGCATGCACGCTGTTTAAGAGAAGAAAAAGCGCAGTCACCCATTGGGCCACATGAAAGACCCTCTGCTGTTTTAGAGGGCACGTTTTCCAATGGTAACCAAGTCACAACCTCGTGGTGGCCTAACTTGCTTAACCCAATTCGTAACATTTGGAGGACAACCAACTCTTAGATGGCCTTGTGGCTTCTGACTAAGCATTGTTCCATATGGATTTATCTCCTCCACAATGCTGGAACGGATATCATCAAAACTCTTTTCTACGCATTCTGTCCCAAATGGAGTTTTCCTTGTGGTGGTGGGGTATTGTACTTAAAATGGTTCGAAGGCTAGTTTTGGAAAATGTGATGTGCTCTTGTGCCTATTTGTAGGCCTGCTATAAATAGGTTTGGCAGGGTACGCATGCTCATGTTTGATTGGAAATTGCACAGTGCCTTGAGCCGGAGAGAGTGGTGGGTCCTTATACAAAGAGACAAAAGGAAAGCTATGAATGGTGAGTTTACCTCAGAGATCTGATGGAAGATAGCTGGTCCATGAATGATGATATAATGGATGTGTTACCAACTGAACATAACAACATACTTTGAACAAACATCTCTGTTGCTGATATCAGTCTCTATAGTATAAGGCATTACACTACAATTGATGAAGACAATAGAAGTGTTTGCTTTTTTTAAAACATGTTTTCAAGCTCATAAATATTTACCAAAAAAGGGCATCATCTTGATTTCGTATCTTGTTATTAAAAATAACTTAGTGTCATCTGTATCTCTCTTTCAGCTGCTATCGCCCAGATTTAGACCATAACAGATTACAGCCACAGAAGAAAACCTCATTTGTTTGGTGGGTGTACATCATCATCTGCTGCCTTCTTTGAGGAAGTTTCGCCTGGGAATTTAAGTTTGAAAGAGAAACTATCTGTTGGAGAATGAGTTCCAGGAGGCTGATGACACGCTCCTACTCTGCGGGGGACGGGAGGTCCAGCTCCCACAATGGAGATGATGTCATAGGGAGTAGCAGAGCCTGCAGCCGCAGCTATCTCTCTGATGTCAGGCCTGAAAACAGGTACACAACCCCTCAACTCAACACAGGAAATATTACTGTACCTCAACAAGCAACAAGAAAGTTAGAATATGTTTATTACCACATCCCTTTCCTTTTGAAGTGAAGTTTAACCATTGATTCAGCATAATTGCATTATAAGGTCTTAATAATAAAACAATAATCATTGAATTTATAATGCCCTTTTAAATGAAAATGATTGGATGGCTTGGATTGAAATGATTTCTCAGTGTGTTAGTTAGTTATAGATAGTTGTGTTAGTTATATTTACATAACATTTACATTTGAGTCATTTAGCAGACACACTCATCCAGAGCCACTTATAGTGCATCCATCTTAAGGTAACTGGATGAGTCAACCACATATCAAAGTCATTGTTGGTTTCCATGGTGTCGTTTACTGCATTTAGGACTGTTTGAATGGCCAGCTGATAGGCAACACTCACTACCGGCTCATAAAAAGCTATGACCATGAAGGTCAGCTCTCAGCTCTTTATAAATAAACTGCATCTCACTGCATGAGCCTGTGTAAAGGCAAACCGTCTTCCAAAATGCATCCTACAAATAGAAGAAACATTTATGAAAATCCAATCTTCCTACTACTGGGTATGTCTACTTATGGCCAAGTGCGTGCTGCATAACTATCAAGTCAAGTGAAAACATGTATTCTTAATTATAATTCAGAAAATATTAATGGTACAGAGATATCGTCATGTAGTACTTGCTGATGTCAGTTAGTGTTTTTCCACTGTCAGTGGTTTGATTTTGTTTCACTGTAGACACTAGGCAATAGTCAGTCAAAATAGAATATCAAATAAACCATGGCCTTAGCAGCACCCTATCTTAATGATCTGACCGAGAGACTGAAATAGATGACAACACCAGACAGAGTGACTAAATCTACACTTAAACACTCTGTTTATGGCCATGATTACAGGCATGATATCCACCAATTACAATGTTGCACGCTGTGGTGTATGGAGTGATAGTAGTTCCAACAGAAATGGAATCTTAATTCAATCATTTTCCATTCAAAATATATTTCTGAATACAAATGCAGTTTTTGTTGGCACTATCATCACTCAATAATGAGCCTTCAATACCTGCATTCTGTATTGAAAGCACTATAGTCATATAGAGTCATGTACAGTTGAAGTCAGAAGTTTATATACACCTTAGCCAAATACATTTAAACTGTTTTTCACAATTCCTGACATTTAATCCTAGTAAAAATTCTCTGTCTTAGGTCAGTTAGGATCACAACTTAATTTTAAGAATGTGAAATGTCAGAATAATAGTAGAGAGAATGATTTAGTTCAGCTTTAATTTTTTCCATCACATTCCCAGTGGGTCAGAAATTTACATACACTCAATTAGTATTTGGTAGCATTGCCTTTAAATTGTTTAACTTGGGTCAAACGTTTTGGGTAGCCTTCCACAACCTTCCCACAATAAGTTGGGTGATTGTTGGCCCATTCCCCCTGACAGAGCTGGTGTAACTGAGTCAGGTTTGTTGGCCTCCTTGCTCGCACACACTTTTTCAGTTCTACCCACAAATTGTCTATAGGATTGAGGTCAGGGCTTTGAGATGGCCACTCCAATACCTTGACTTTGTTGTCCTTAAGCCATTTTGCCACAACTTTGGAAGTATGCTTGGGGTCATTGTCCATTTGGAAGACCCATTTGCGACTAAGCTTTAACATCCTGACTGATGTCTTGAGATGTTGCTTCAATATATCCACATCATTTCCCGTCCTCATGATGCCATCTATTTTGTGAAGTGCACCAGTCCCTCCTGCAGCAAAGCACCCCCACAACATGATGCTGCCACCCTCGGGCTTACATTTACATTTACATTTAAGTCATTTAGCAGACGCTCTTATCCAGAGCGACTTACAAATTGGTGCATTCACCTTATGATATCCAGTGGAACAACCACATTACAATAGTGCATCTAAATCTTTTTTTGGGGGGGGGGTTAGAAGGATTACTTTATCCTATCCCAGGTATTCCTTAAAGAGGTGGGGTTTCAGGTGTCTCCGGAAGGTGGTGATTGACTCCGCTGTCCTGGCGTCGTGAGGGAGCTTGTTCCACCATTGGGGTGCCAGAGCAGCGAACAGTTTTGACTGGGCTGAGCGGGAACTGTGCTTCCTCAGAGGTAGGGAGGCGAGCAGGCCAGAGGTGGATGAACGCAGTGCCCTTGTTTGGGTGTAGGGCCTGATCAGAGCCTGAAGGTACGGAGGTGCCGTTCCCCTCACAGCTCCGTAGGCAAGCACCATGGACTTGTAGCGGATGCGAGCTTCAACTGGAAGCCAGTGGAGAGAGCGGAGGAGCGGGGTGACGTGAGAGAACTTGGGAAGGTTGAACACCAGACGGGCTGCAACGTTCTGGATGAGTTGTAGGGGTTTAATGGCACAGGCAGGGAGCCCAGCCAACAGCGAGTTGCAGTAATCCAGACGGGAGATGACAAGTGCCTGGACTAGGACCTGCGCCGCTTCCTGTGTGAGGCAGGGTCGTACTCTGCGAATGTTGTAGAGCATGAACCTACAGGATCGGGTCACCGCCTTGATGTTAGTGGAGAACGACAGGGTGTTGTCCAGGGTCACGCCAAGGTTCTTAGCACTCTGGGAGGAGGACACAAGGGAGTTGTCAACCGTGATGGTGAGATCATGGAACGGGCAGTCCTTCCCCGGGAGGAAGAGCAGCTCCGTCTTGCCGAGGTTCAGCTTGAGGTGGTGAGCCGTCATCCACACTGATATGTCTGCCAGACATGCAAAGATGCGATTCGCCACCTGGTTATCAGAAGGGGGAAAGGAGAAGATTAATTGTGTGTCGTCTGCGTAGCAATGATAGGAGAGACCATGTGAGGATATGACCGAGCCAAGTGACTTGGTGTATAGTGAGAATAGGAGAGGGCCTAGAACAGAGCCCTGGGGGACACCAGTGGTGAGAGCACGTGGTGCGGAGACAGATTCTCGCCACGCCACCTGGTAGGAGCGACCTGTCAGGTAGGACGCAATCCAAGCGTGGGCCGCGCCGGAGATGCCCAGCTCGGAGAGGGTGGAGAGGAGGATCTGATGGTTCACAGTATCAAAGGCAGCAGATAGGTCTAGAAGGATGAGAGCAGAGGAGAGAGAGTTAGCTTTAGCAGTGCGGAGAGCCTCCGTGACACAGAGAAGAGCAGTCTCAGTTGAATGCCCAGTCTTGAAACCTGACTGATTAGGATCAAGAAGGTCATTCTGAGAGAGATAGCAGGAGAGCTGGCCAAGGACGGCACGTTCAAGAGTTTTGGAGAGAAAAGAAAGAAGGGATACTGGTCTGTAGTTGTTGATATATGAGGGATCGAGTGTAGGTTTTTTCAGAAGGGGTGCAACTCTCGCTCTCTTGAAGACGGAAGGGACGTAGCCAGCGGTCAAGGATGAGTTGATGAGCGAGGTGAGGTAGGGGAGAAGGTCTCCGGAAATGGTCTGGAGAAGAGAGGAGGGGATAGGGTCAAGTGGGCAGGTTGTTGGGCGGCCGGCCGTCACGAGACGCGAGATTTCATCTGGAGAGAGAGGGGAGAAAGAGGTCAAAGCACAGGGTAGGGCAGTGTGAGCAGGACCAGCGGTGTCGTTTGGCTTAGCAAACGAGGATCGGATGTCATCAGCCTTCTTTTCAAAATGGTTGACGAAGTCATCCCCAGAGAGAGGGGAGGGGGGGGAGGGGGAGGAGGATTCAGGAGGGAGGAGAAGGTAGCAAAGAGCTTCCTAAGGTTAGAGGCAGATGCTTGGAATTTAGAGTGGTAGAAAGTGGCTTTAGCAGCAGAGACAGAAGAGGAAAATGTAGAGAGGAGGGCGTGAAAGAATGCCAGGTCCGCAGGGAGGCGAGTTTTCCTCCATTTCCGCTCGGCTGCCCGGAGCCCTGTTCACGGTTGGAATGGTGTTCTTCAGCTTGCAAGCATCCCCCTTTTTCCTCCAAACATAACGATGGTCATTATGACCAAACAGTTCTATTTTTGTTTCATCAGACCAGAGGACATTTCTCCAAAAAGTACGATCTTTGTCCCCATGTGCAGTTGGAAACAGTAGTCTTTTTTTATGGCGGTTTTGGAGCAGCGGCTTCTTCCTTGCTGAGCGGCCTTTCAGGTTATGTCAATATAGGACTCGTTTTACTGTGGATATAGATACTTGTGTACCTATTTCCTCCAGTATCTTCACAAGGTCCTTTTCTGTTGTTCTGGGATGGATTTTCACTTTTCTCAGCAAAGTACGTTCATCTCTAGGAGACAGAATGCGTCTCCTTCCTGAGCGGTATGACGGCTGCGTGGTCCCATGGTGTTTATACTTGCGTACTATTGTTTGTACAGATGAACGTGGTACCTTCAGGCATTTGGAAATTGCTCCCAAGGATGAACCAGACTTGTGGAGGTCTACAATTTATTTTCTGAGGTCTTGGCTCATTTCTTTTGATTTTCCCATGATGTCAAGTAAAGAGGCACTGAGTTTGAAGGTAGGCCTTAAAATACATCCACAGGTACACCTCAATTGACTCAAATGATGTCAATTAGCCTATCAGAAGCTTCTAAAGCCATGACATCATTTTCTGGAATTTCCCAAGCTGTTTAAAGGCACAGTCAACTTAGTGTATGTAAACTTCTGACCCACTGGAATTGTGATACAGTGAATAATGAGTGAAATAATCTGTCTGTAATCAATTGTTGGAAAAATTACTTGTGTCATGCACAAAGTAGATGTCCTAACCGACTTGCCAAACCCATAGTTTGTTAACAAGAAATTTGTGGAGTGGTTGAAAAATGAGTTTTAATGACTCCAACCTAAGTGTATGTAATCTTCCGACTTCAACTGTATGTCTCATTACTGTAAAATTAATTTCATATGGACTAAAATATGGGAATTTGATAACCAATTTGATAACCAATTAAATGTAATAACCAATTAAGGGCATTTGATAACCAATTAAAAGCATGACAACACTTCTTAGTCCATCTTCATTCATGCCAGAACGCCTATACATTGTGCCTGATAAGCTGCTTCTATTTGCTTCCTCTCTGCATAGCTACTCCAGTCACAGCTATTCTCAATACAGGCCATCAAGGTACTGTCATGTATTTGTTTCATGAAATTCATTTGAACTAACACCTGCACTTGCTATCTTTTAGCTTTTCTTTAGCCTGGCTTATGTTGCCTCACTGTCATGACATTGAGGATGAAAGATGGAACAATGTGTGCTTGGTGAAATATGTTGGCTGATATTTGATTATAGTGATATTGGATTGCACCACATATTGCATCACAAACTACATAACACCCATTTTGACCTCTGCAATTCTTAAGGGAAGCAAGACAATCCATGGAAATCAAATCACTAGGATATGGAATCACATTACTTTACAGTATGTAGGGTTGAATGTGTTGATAAAAATGTCTTTATATATTTTACAAACTATTGCATTTTATATTCCATATATTTTGGCTATCTTCCATTGCTTGCATAGAAGATTACATATTTAGAAAATAGCTTTGGCCCAGGTGAGAGACATTTGTTTACATTTGAAAATGTAACTAAGTGTGTTATGCAGGAGCACACTACATTGTGTTATGGCACATTTAACGGAGGAGACCCAGCCATCCTTTGAGACGACATTAAAGTCAAGAGCCGTATCTGAAACCTGTAGCATCAAGTTCACCTGTGAGGTGTCAGGTAAACTCTCCTCTGGTGTGTGAGTGGGCGCAATACGTTGTTTGTAATAGCTTACATACATTGTTGTTGTACTTGCTAACCACTATTATCTATCTGAAGATGTTACAGTAAGTGCGAAATGTAGTCTCTATAACTGTTTCTCTGTTTCTATTTGTCTTCAGGTCACCCCGCTCCAGAAGTGACATGGTATAAAGATGATTTACAATTGGACAGATACTGTGGACTACCTAAATACAACATTTCCCGCAATGGACAAAACCATTCACTGCACATTTACAAGTATGTATCAAGATCATAATTGTAATTTGTATTGAAGATGTTAAACGTTATCATATTGATGTCAGTTTGGTTTGTATTGATGCATACATATTATTTAAAAAATTGTGCAGCAACTGTATAATACAAGTATCTATAATTTGTTTTCTTTACAGTTGCACTATGGAGGATGCAGCCATCTACCAGGCGTCAGCCAGGAACAACAAAGGCATTGTGTCCTGCTCTGGAGTCCTTGAGGTGGGGACAATGAGTGAATACAAGATCCACCAGCAGTACTTCGCCAAGATCAAACTGAAGGCCGAAAACAAACGCAGAGAGCTGGAGGAGCCCAAGCCGTGGCACAAGGAGAACCATGGGTCTCCTGGTAGTCGGCAGGAGACACTGAGGACCATCAGTCCAGACCGGTCCCAGAGGAAGCGACGGTCCTCCATGGACCCCAGCCTCAGTGCCCCCAGCTTTATGGAGGATGAAGTGGTTGAGGAGAGACCTCAGGCTCATGCTGGGGAGGCAGAGGCCAGGCTACAGGACACACCTGTGGTGGGAGAAGAAAAACGGGAAACTAACAGGGCTGGGTCTTCGAATGTCAATGGACAGGCAGCCATTACAGAAAATAGCAGCAACAAAGGCCAGACGTATGTTTACGATTCAGTGCAGAAGTCTTTTGCTCCACACACACCAAAAGCATCACTGGCCAAGAAGAAGATAAAGATCTCCAATGGAGAGGATAGTGGGATGACGGCTGATAGCCAAGCAGGGAAGAAGCCTGAGGAGAGAGCGATGAGTGAAGAAGGAGAGGTCAGTGTGACATGCTGTCTGGTTGAGTCCTCACCCTCACTGTGGTCATCAGAAGAGGCCCTGGAAGTAGAGAGTGTTGTTGAAACTTCAGCCTCAAAGACCGAGAGTGGAAAATACATGAATCAGTCTGAGAGAGCCCCACTGAACAACACAGTGTCAGTAATGGAAGAAGTGAAGGTCCAAGTGAAGGAGAAAGTACCTGTACAAACCCCACCACACAACGGAGAGCCTAGCATCCTGTCTCCTTCTACTGGGCACCTCTCTACAGGGGAAACCATATCAGGGAATAAGAGTCAGAATGCTGGAGTGGCTCAGGTGACCCAAAAGGTTGAAAATAACAATATTATGGGGAGTCAGAGTACAGTTCCTCCTGTCACCTCATCACAATCATGTCCTTCAGCTAAACTAAAACCACAACCAAGTCCTTCAGCTAAAATAAAACCACAACCAAGTCCTTCAGCTAAAATAAAACCACAACTAAGTCATCCTTCAGCGAAATCACAACCACAACCACGTCAACCAAGTCCTCATTCTGTGACGTCACAACCACAACCAAGCCCTTCAGCAAAACCACAGCCACAACCAAATCCTCCTTCTGCGAAACTACAACCACAACTACGTCAATCAAGCCCTTCAGTAAAACTACAACCAGGTCCCTCAGTAACACCACAACCACAACCAGATCCTCCTTCTGGGAACCTACAATCACAACCACGTCAATCAAGTCCTTCAGTAAAACTACAACCAGGTCCCTCAGTAACACCACAACCACAACCAGATCCTCCTTCTGGGAACCTACAACCACGTCAATCAAGTCCTTCAGTAAAACTACAACCAGGTCCCTCAGTAACACCACAACCAGATCCTCCTTCTGCGAAACTACAACCACAAATACGTCAACCAAGTCCTTCAGAGAAACTCCAAGCAAGTCCTTATGCGAAACCACAACCACAACAGAGTCCTTCTGCTAAACTACAACCACAACCACGTCAACCATGTCCTTCAATGAAATTACAACCACAACCACGTCAACCAAGTCCTTCCCCGAATCTACAACCACAACCAAGTTCCTCTGTCACACCACAACCAAAAGCAAGTCCTTCAGTAACAACTCCACAGGAGTTGAGCAACACACCAGAGGACATTAAAACCCATCAAAACAACGTAACAGACAATAAGCCTTCTGTCCTGGAACACCTAAACAGCACCACTACTCCCCTAAAAGGTCAAACTGAATGCCTGGGGAAGGATTCAGCATCAGTGCTTGAGGTGCTAAACTCAGATACTTATTCCATCTACGAAACTGGAACTGCAGTTGAAGTTGCTGGGGAATCAGTGGAGTCAGTACTAACATCACCCTGTAAGAGCAGCGAGGCTGTCTCTGCCTTGCCTCAGCGTCTGTGTGAACAGTCAGGAGATCAGCTGTCTGTGGAGGAAACAAGCACGTGCCTAAAGAATGTGTCTTTGTCTCGGCTGCCTGCGCAGCTGGACGGGGAGGTGAGTGTCTCTGCCCTGTCCCTATGAGCTCATGGAGCGCCTAACGTTTCCAAAACACACCAGCCAGATCCGATCAGTAACACAAGCACCCACAGCGCTATTATTAGACTTTACAAGTATGCCCCTCTCTGTGTGACAAGACGTATGTGTAATGATGCATGTGATGGCACGGACAGCAGGTATATTACCACTGCTACATATCGAATGGCTGAAAACATGAATATAGAAATCACAGAGTACCTCAAGACTTCTGTTGTGCTTATGATTTGTGCAATAAGGATTTTGGGAGGTCAACAATCTTAGCTTGTTTGACAGTGTGGGGCTTTAAGGTGACTGTGAATGGTCTTGGTGGTGGAAAACACTTGGCATATGAGAGTGAAAAGCACAATGGAACAGATGGTACAGCAATGATGCCTTAAAAGGTTTTGGATTGGTCCAGACATAGAGGCACAGAGCATGATGGGTAATATTTTTGCTATCCTTGAGAGTTGAGCTGCACTGTTATCCTCGTCTTTTAGTTATGCTGTTGGTCGCAGCCATGCAAACAGAGCGGAAGATGGTGTCGTTTTTTGTCTCTCATCCAAAAAGTTGTAAATCATTTTAGTCATTGATTATTTTTTCTCTCCAAAGACATTTATGATATCATACTATTTGGGCTTTTTGAAACACTGCATCCTCTACTGAACCCAAGAAAATGAAGGTATGGAAACAAAGTACTGTGAAAATAGTGCTGAGAAGGAATTCTGTCCTCTCTGTTCCACCAAAGCACCCATTTGAATGATCCACATTACATTGTCTCCTCACTAAACCTAATATTCCATGTTCCATGTCTGTCTGTGCTTAGTCCACTGTCATACACTCCACTGTGAACACTGTGTGAGAGAGAGAGAGGTTATAAAGTACTTTCTTGTTTCAATGAAACCAAAGTAGGCCTACAATAGATTTTTGTACAATATGAACGTAAGACCATACTCTCCCTTCTGTACTTGTCATTGTAAATGTTCATGTACTCCCCATTTCAATATAATTTGTCAGTTGATTCTTCAAAGGGAATGCACTATTATTTCACACAACACCATATTTTAGTTCTGTGATATTGAAATTAAAGTAGATGCAATGTGAATGGTCCTTTCAGTAACTCTGGACTTATCTCATTCACTGATGGAGTGACACATAAGTCACACCGGAGCCAATCCCTCTGGTGCTAATTTCAGCTGACCAATTAGATCTGGTGCTTATTTCAAATGAGTTACATATCTCTTACTGTTATGTTTATCTAAGACTAAAGGAACATGAGCTCAGACCAGGAGTCAATCTCACAACAGATCCACATGCACTCTGCACCTGGTCGAAACATTAGACTACCTCGTCCTGTACTGTGGGACTGCACTGTGTTTGTGAGGGTATTGTTCATCTCTATGGCTCATCAAAGGACCTATTAAGTGAAGTAATAATCATATCATAATCAAATGAGTGCAGCTTAACAACGCTACACCACCAGTAGCACTATTAGACAGTATTCAAATCTTTCTATATGAGGGGTTGAACCTGTGTGAATTATAGTGATTTGACTACAAGCCATAGCTGTCAAGTCAAGAACAGTTTGTGAGATAGTAACAGAGTTATAACTGGGAAACAGGATTGCTTCATCCATTGACCAAGTTCCAGTTAGTAAATATGTCTGAGCACTCAGTACTTAACACGAGAGCTCCAAATTGAAAACAAGATTAATTCGTTAGATACATTACATGACCAGCAGTATGTGGACACCTGGTTGTCGAACATCTCATTCCAAAATCATGGGCATTAATATGGATTTGGTCCACCCTTTGCTGCTATAACAGCCTCCACTCTTCTGGGAAGGCTTTCCACTAGATGTTGGAATATTGCTGTGGGGACTTGCGTCCATTAATCTACAAGAGCATTAGTGCGATCAGGCACCTGTCTTTGGTGATTAGGGCTGGCTCGCTGTCGGCGTTCCAATTCATCCCAAAGGTGTTCGATGGGGTTGAGGTCAGGGCTCTGTGCAGGCCAGTCAAGTTCTTCCACACCGATCTCTACAAACCATTTCTGTATGGACCTCGCTTTGTGCACGGGGTATTGTCATGCTGAAACAGGAAAGGGCCTTCCCCAAAGTTGGAAGCTCAGAATCTAGAATGCCAATCTATGCTATAGCATTAAGATTTCCATTCACTGGAACTAAGGGGCCTAGCCCGAACCATGAAAAACAGCCCCAGACCATTATTCCTCCTCCACCAAACTTTACAATTGGCACTAAGCATTCAGAAAGGTAGCGTTCTCCTAGCATCCGCCAAACCTAGATTTGCCAGATGGTGAAGCTGCCAGATGGTGAAGCATGATTCATCACTTCCACTGCTCCTGTGTCCAATGACAGCGAGCTTTACACCACTCCAGCCGGCGCTTGGCATTGTGCATGGTGATCTTAGGCTTGTGTGCGGCTGCTCGGCCATGGAAACCCATTTCAGAAAGTTCCTGACGAACAGTTATTGTGCTGACGTTGCTCCCAGAGAGAGTTTGGAACTCGGTAGTGAGTGTTACAACCAAGGACAGACAATTTTTACGCGCTACACGCTTCAGCACTCGGTGGTCCCGTTCTGTGAGCTTGTGTGGCCTACCACTTCAAGGCTGAGCCGCTGTTGCTTCTAGACGTTTCCACTTCACAGTAACAACACTTACAGTTGACCTGAGCATCTCTAGCAGGGCACAAATTTGACTAACTGACTTGTTGAAAAGGTGGCATCCTATGACGGTTCCATGTTGAAAGTCATTGAGCTCTTCAGTAAGGTCATTCTACTGCCAATGTTTGTCTATGGAGATTGCATGGCGGTGTGCTCAATTTTATACACCTGTCAGCAACGGGTGTGGCTAAAATAGTCAAATCCGCTAATTTCAAGGGGTGTCCATATATATACACTACCGTTCAAAAGTTTGGGGTCATTCCGGGATGCTGGTCTTCTAGGCAAAGTTGCAAAGAAATCTCATATCTCAGACTGGCCAATAAAAATTACAGATTAAGATGGGCAAAAGAACACAGACACTGGACAGAGGAACTCTGCCTAGAAGGCCAGCATCCCGTAGTCTCCTCTTCACTGTTGACGTTGAGACTGGTGTTTTGCGGGTACTATTTAATGAAGTTGCCAATTGAGGACTTGTGAGGTGTCTGTTTCTCAAACTAGACACTCTAATGTAATTGTCCTCTTGCTCAGTTGTGCACCGGTGCCCCCCACTCCTCTTTCTATTCTGGTTAGAGCCAGTTTGCACTGTTCTGTGAAGGGAGTAGTACACAGCGTTGTACGAGATCTTCAGTTTCTTGGCAATTTCTAGCCTTCCTTTCTCAGAACAAGAGACTGACGAGTTTCAGAAGAAGGTTCTTTGCTTCTGGCCATTTTGAGCCTGTAATCGAACCCACAAATGTTGATGCTCCAGATACTCAACTAGTCTGAAGAAGGCCAGTTTTATTGCTTCTTTAATCAGACCAACAGTTTTCAGCTGTGCTAACATAATTGCAAAAGGGTTTTCTAATGATCAATTAGCCTTTTAAAATGATAAACTTGGATTAGCTATCACAACGTGCCATTGGAACACAGGAGTGATGGTTGCTGATAATGGGCCTCTGTATGAATACTTATAAATACATACTGACATTTTTTTTAAACTAGTAAACACATCTGCAGGCGACAGAGCTTTGCACATTGTGGATGTAGTCTTTAACACTTACAGCAGTCTCTTTGGTGACTTGTTCATAAGATAACGCTTTTAAGCTACACCCTGGTTTTTGATGTGTATATAACAATGATGTGTGTTTATGTGTCATGGATATGACTGCAGCAAAGTATTTACAGAATGGAAATCTGTCTCTGCTTGTATTGTGCCTCAAGGTTACACAGAACCACAGCCAGACAGAGAGAGAGTGGAATGGAACACCTGTCGGGCAAGAACCTGTAATACTAACCATCCGGAGAAAGCTGGACGGACAATCACCTTCGCCACGACAACGTTCTCCATCATCATCGGACAGAGAAGTCACAGCAAATGCCAACAAACGGTCTCCTACTTTGCACAATCCTCCGAGCCAATCGGCCTCTGACAAAATGACGCAGGGCACACAGGATCATTCCAGGGGATCAGATGAGAGCCATACATTACCTTTTACAGAGCCACTAAAGTCACCCCTGGAAAGCCCGGGTGTTAGTGAGAAAACCTTGGGGTGTAGTGTTTCCTCAGTAGGCCAGCAAGGCCAAGTTGAGATAGCTATAAAAACTGTTGGTGAGACAGAAATACAAGTTGAAGTACAGGGTAATAATTTGGCTGAGTTACATGCACAGGGAGGCAGTTATGAGAGAAGAGCTGACATGGAAACTGTTTATGAAGTTAGCAAAGTTCAGGAAGGTGAAATTGAAAGACTTACGAAAGCACCTGAAAAGAAAACCGTTGAAAGTATAGCAGTGTCTGTATGGGATGAGAAGAGTATACCTGTGTTGAAGATAGCAGAATGCCAAGATCTTTCTCTAAACCCCCGCTTTCAGCCTATTATTCCAGATACATCACAGACGGTTGGCACAACAACAAGTGTCCCAAACACAAACATCTCAGAGCAACAAACAAAAGCCCCAACACCTGTAGCCAAAGTAATGTCTATTGCCGAGCTTCTAAGGTCACAAATGGAGAAAAGTGCCCCTACAGAAGTAAGTCCAGTGCCACCCATTTCAGTGGTACCTATTTCAGTAGCTACCATTTCAATGCCCCTTATACAAAGTCTAAACACAGACCAACAACCTAAATGTCCCCCATCAACTGACATACAGGATGTGAGAATGCAAAGTCCAGAGTTCAGGATGGATGAGACAGAATACAGGCAGGAACCTGAGAAAGACACTTGTAAAAAGGAAACCCATACGTCTGTCGGTTCTATTTCAGCTTCAAATGCACAATGTAGATTTAATACCTCTGAACCAGAACGAGTTGAGTCCCCCATAGTTAGTCCTATGACTGAAGCCTCACCTAAAGCTTTTGTAATTCCTCCTATCTCTATTGTTGACATGGATGGCACTTTGGAGAACAGTAATCCTCCTGTATGTATAGTAACGGACATTGAAAGTGTCATGGATACAGACCAGGAGCATCTTTTGGATCATAATGCTGATATTAGTCTGGCTGCGAATAAGGATGGTCAAAAGGAGTCTTCTCTTGTTACTCCAGAGCAGAAGTCCTTGGACATTACAGTTCCTCCTACATCCATCTCATCTGTTACCTTCACTGCAGAGAAACAACAAACACTAGAAAATACAGTCAAAGGGATGGATTCTTCACACTCACTGCCTCCAGTGTTCAGCAGTCAACATGGCAGAGACAAAAGGTGTGCTTCTCCCTCTTCGGAGCATTCAACAGAATCTAGTTCACTTCCTAGTGCCACTGAGAACCAAAGTTTTTCTACAAAAAATACAGGATTTACAAACAACGTTGCAACCCCAACATTGCAACCTGTCAGTGAAAAACGGAGAGACTCTTCACCAGATACTGGTATGATTTTAGGTCGGAGTGAAGCATGCAAACCTGATGTTCCTCAGCCTGGTCCTCAGACTGTACGAAGGTTTGATACCAAGGGTTCCCCAAGTAGTGAGACACAAGGGTCAGTACCTGTTCCCACCATTCCGTTGGATAGCAAAAGCTCTCCATCCAAAGAGGTGAAAGTTGAGGAATATTCAAAGCCAGACTCTTCAACATCTGTCTCAGTCACTGAAAGCAGTACTGGCCTGCTGAAGGGATCAGACAGTGTGTACCCCATGCCCTCTGCCACCCCACAGGAGCTGGCCTCCGGCGCTAGACGCAAAATCTTAATCCCGAAACCCAAAGGAGAGGACCCTGAAGCTGTTGCTTCACCCACTGACACCCAGAGCCCCCAGAGAGAGGAGGTCCTCAAGATGAGCTCCAGGCTATCCCCAGAGTCCTCCTCTCCCATGTCCCCTGGTCTGTCCCGCAGGTCGCCCCTGCTGCAGCCCCCCAATGGCCAGCGCACCCCTCCAACAGAGAGACGCTCCCCACTGCTCAGTAGGAGGAAGCTGGCTCCAACACCAGAGACCCTCAAACAGAGCCAGGAACCTGCCCTGGAGACAACTGACACTACCAAGACTGAGGAGAAACCAGCTGAGAAGGACAAGCATAACCCATTCAAAGGTAAACTCCTTTCAAGATATGACAGCTTAGTGTAAAAAAAAAGGGGTGGCTGATGTTGGCATACTTTTAGAGAGTAGCTAGTCTAATTCAATTAAATTAACCATTGGAGTCAGTGTAGTTTCTTTGGCTAAGCTCCAGTAGGGAGTGCTATTGAAAGCCTTCGTGCTTCCTCTGTTTGCTTTGACACTGTCACGAGATGGAGCGTCAGTTATAGATATAGAATTAATAGAACTGGCTTGCACCCTTTAAACCTGCCAATTTGACTGGGGATGCTTGTTCTATTCATTCTGTTTCTATGGGGCCAGCTACTTGCCAGGTGGGATTAAATGGAGGCTTAACTGAAATAGTATCCATATTACTTAAAGTTAGGAAGCTGAAACATAAGAAAGTGTTTATCTTTACCTAGTTGTGCCTGTCTGTTGGGAGTCCCTCTCTTACTGGCACTAATCTCTCTCTCTCCCCTCCTCTCTTTATCTCCCCCCCCCCCTCTCTCTAGCTCCTCAGGTCATCAGGAAGATTAGAGGAGAGCCCTTCTCAGATGCGGCAGGACATCTGAAACTGTGGTGCCAGTTCTTCAACGTTCTTAGTGACTCCACAATTAAGTGGATCAGGGATGAGGTGGAGATCGCTGAGGTTAAAAGAAGGTGAGTCCTCCATACAGGCTGCCTTGACGTGAAATGCTGTAGCCAAAATTTGGAAAATAGTGTTCATAAAAGGGATTCAACAATAAAATAATCACGATCAAAGACGGTTTTCCTGATGGCAACAATGTAAAGGGGTTGTAGAGACACCATGTGGCTGAGAAATTCTATAGTTAGATCTTTCTGAAAGTCTGTTTATTTTGCTGTTCTGCATCCCTGACTCCTGTGTGTTTCCCAGTGCAGGAGATGAGACTCAGGTAGCGTTGGCTATTGTCCAGACATCCAGCAGAGACTGTGGAGTTTATGGCTGCACCATCACTAATGAATACGGGACAGACACAACAGACTTCCTACTGAGTGTTGACAGTATGTACACTAGTGTCTCAGTTCAATCTCTGAAGTTTGACTTGTTTCAACAGGTTATCTCCTATATCTTCATATCTCAGTACTCTCTGGCGTGTTTTATCTCCTATATTGTTCAAGTTTTATTTGTCACATGCACAAGTACAGTGAAATGCTAAACTTGCAAACCCTTCCCAACAGTGCAGTATTCAATGTCAAAATAGTATAACAAAAAACTGGAGAAATAAGAAATAAGAGAGGAAGCAAAAGAAATAGAAGAATGTAAGTTATATACAGGGTCAATGCCAGTACCACCTTTACAATGTGCAGGAATACTGGAGTAGTTAAGGTTGATATGTACATGTAGGCAGGGATCAGGAGAAATTGACTGGTAGCAGGTTTAATAATAATAGTAAACAATATGGCAGCCGTATAAGTGGAGGGTGGGTGTGTGCGTGGTGGTGAGTGTGTGTATATGAGTGTGTGTGGGTGTTAGTGTGGGTGTGTGAGTGTGAGTGTGCAAGAAAGTCAGTGTAGGCGTGATAGGTGGATATACATAAACTGGGCTGAAAAGTGACTGGTAGCAGGAATATATAAATACTTAGCATCTCGCAAGCTCTTATTCTTTGTACTCTGTCTTTTTTGCAGTACTCTCTGGCATGTTTCTGCGTGAGGATCAAGAAGGTAAGATTACATTTGTCTATTATTTGTTAGGATTTAATTGGTGTTCAATACTGTCCGGTTACACCCCATCATTTGCCTTGCGAGGCACCTGATCCCCAAGCTTACATGAATGGTTAGTGCCGTTCAACTAGCCATTCATGTAAGCTTGCAGGATCAGGTGGCTCACGATGCAGCCTCATAATACCACTTCCAGTGCATTATATTTGATGATGTTAGTATCTTTCCTCTCTACAGTGGGAGAGGAGATAGAGATGAGTCCACTACTGTTCACCAAGGGCCTGGCTGACTCTGGCGTCTGGGGAAGTAAGTTCTTTGGGCGTATCATGATGGAGGAGGCCCATATAGGAGAGGGCTGCTCCCACAAGGCCTGCAGAGTGAAGGTCATCTATGGGCTGGAGCCAGTGTTTGAGTCTGGGACCACATGTTACATCAAGGTGAAGAGCCCCATCGCCTACTACGGAGCCAAGGAGGAGAGCAACCTGGTCGAGAGGAACCTGGCAATCACCCAACAGGTGAAGGGTTTTACTTATTTTACATAAAGTAAATGTTTAAAAAGAATCAATGGAAATTGGTCCAATGTAATGATATTATTGATGTTATGAAAGGAATCACAAAAACATTTAATCAAAGCTCTGATCCCTAACCCAAATAAAGTTTTTCTGTCTGATCATGAATGCAATCTTCTTTCTAAAAGGAATGTAGAATTCAGAACATCGCTCGTGAATACTGCAAGATCTTTGCTGCGGAATGTAGGGTGATAGGAACCTTTGGAGAAGCGCTGGAGTGAGTGAGATCATCAAAATGATACAAACTTACACATAAAATGTTTTTTCATATTATTTCACTACTTTGTTTAGTCTTCTGTCATACCACAGTGTGTGTATGTTCTTGGTTACACAGAGTGATCCCAGTCCACCTTATGTATCGGCCTGCCAACAGCATTCCCCATGCTACGGTGGAGTCTGACCTGAAGGGGGTCTATCTGAGGTACTGTCTGATGGACGCTACAGGCCGGCTGGTCATGAGAACTGGCTCAGAGGCGGCACTGAAGTGTTGTGCTCTGCAGCACTGGATCCTCCAGTGGACCAATGGAAACCTGCTGCTCACTCGGATGGAAGGTACAGTGTCCATCGTCTCGGATGACTAACTCTAGCAGGACAATGCTTTGGCTGAATAACAGAACAGGTGAAATTAACTGTAATTGTGATTGTGCTGCAGGTGTTGACTTCAAGATCACAAATGTTGGAATTTCCATCAAATCGAAAGGGTTGGTAGGCCTATAATTTATTCTGTTGTATTTTCTGAACATTGTGTTCTGGAGATATTCATGACTACATAGACCATTTACAATTACAATACTGTAATAACAAACTCTGGCACGAAGCTCTGTCAACAAACTGTTCCTTTACTCATCTGTAACATTGAAACTGTTGTTATTATTCCAGGTACCAAAGTCTCACGATCACAGAGAACCCCAATGTGTTTGAGCAGTTTGTCTCTCAGCACCAGTGTAACTCCTACTGCGGCCTCCTCAGCCTGAGGTCCCTGAAGACACAGGACTCCCTGCAGACCCCAGCCAAACCCAAGGGCTCCAGGAGCCCCCTGCTCCACCGCAAGATGGGCGGCTCCTCCAGGTATGAACCACTGCCATTGTGCCCTTCAGCAAAGCACTTAAAGGACAACTCCACCCAAAAACTATTGTTTGGTATTTGTTTCATTAGCCTTTTGTTGATATTGTCCCAAAATGTTTTGCATGTCAGCAATCAAATTTTCAAGATGTGTAACGTTCAGAATACAGAAATCTGGCCCGAATAATGCATGTTGCACCATATGATACAAACGCAGCATCAGAGGATGCAAAATGCATCATTCAGGCAAGATTTCTGTATTTTGAAAGTTACATATCTTGAAAACTTGATTGCTGACATGCAAAACATTTTGGGACTATATAGACAACGGACTAATGAAACAAATACCAAAAGATAGTTTTAGGATGGAGTTTTCCTTTAACCCCCAAATCCTCTCCATCCAAGGGTGCTGCGCTGTGGCGGACCCTGTAACCTCTCAACGTGTGTGTCTAGGGGTGTTATTAAAAAGCTAGAAGTCGGATTTCTGTGCTAGCCAAATTGATTAATTAGGTACCTATTCTATTCAGTCCCCAGCCCTCCAGGAAGGCCACAGGAAGCCCCCGGCTGATCAGAAAGCCAGCACAGCCAGAGGACAGCAAAGCTACCGCCAAGCACAAGGCCATTGATGTCCCCAATGTTGTCCGAAGTTAGAATGGCTTCATCGGCCGTAGAAAGCAAGCAACTGCTTTTCTCAATAAAGAGAATAAATACTGAACCAGATATGGAATTACTGCCAGACTTGTCCTCCCACCTACAGAGCTTTCTGGGAGCTGGGAGCCGGTCTGGGATCAAAGGCTGGTGACCCCTCCTCCAAGCTGTGACAGACAGACAGACAGACAGACAGACAGACAGACAGACAGACAGACAGACAGACAGACAGACAGACAGACAGACAGACAGACAGACAGACAGACAGACAGACAGACAGACAGACAGACAGACAGACAGACAGACAGACAGACAGACAGACAGAGAGCCCTGGGTCCCAAAAGAAAGATGAGATCAGAAGGAGAAAGAGAAGGCCAGGTGAAGGAAGAACTTGAATGTTTCCAGAAATGACAGAGGCTTCATCCACATCTTTTAATGAATTCTGTGTTAAAATAAACAATGAAATGCCACCTCAGTTTTAATGGGCATGTCGCCTCTGTTGCCAGAATCGGAGACAATGAAATGAATGACTACACTAGTATGTCCTTCCAATTATTACATTACACATTAATTTCACTAATGAATACATTCTTCATTTATTAAGTAGATCACATAAAATTTTATGCTAAAGCTTTCACATTATACAGGGTAGACTACCTGGATTCCTATTGCATATTAGTAATAATTCGGAGTAGTAATTCACAAGGTTAGCACGCCAGCTCGATTCAGGTCCCAACAACATGAACATCTAGGGAAAATACATTTAAAGGGATTGTTGAGGAGTTAAAGGTTATCTTCAATGGTGCACAGTGCTCAGGATAATAGTTCTGTTAAGAAAACTATGCCCTAAGAATGTACCGTATATTGTATTCCATGACACTGTGAATAAAAACGTGGTGCTTTTTATACTGTAAATGTGCCTACGTTTTCATGTTGCAGTGTATGACATTCATAGAAAATGCTCACTGGATGCAATGGCTATAAATTAAAATGAAATATATTGAAATTAAGCCTCTTATTGACCAGGGTGTGTTTTTCTCAAGGAATTTTGAGTGCTACCCTTGGAAACCATTTGACATGTAATGTATCTCAGTCATAAATAATGACGTGGGCTAGCTGCTATGTCACTTGCTGTAATCTGACATATAAGTATCTGACATTACAGATGTAGGATTGTAATTTGGTTACCCTGTTGCAGGAGAACTTTCCTGCAATGCAGGAAATGTACCACTTGGGTAATGATTTACCTTGACGACATATCCATAATCTATAAGCATTTCATGAATGTGTTATAACAGATCCCAACCACATTATTAAAGGTTAATTCAATATATCCATAGCCTATCTATAACTTAAGTAATGTCATGCTATACAAGAGCTCATATTTAGGTATCTTAATAGATCCTCATTACAATGACAGTATAGGCCCGTGACTTACCTTCTGCTTCTTCTTCTCACTTAGCTCAATTGTACATGAAGATCCCCAAAGGCTTGAATCCTGACGGTACATTTTACGGATCAAATGATGTAGTTGAGGGTAAAGGTGTCTCGGTTCACCAAACCCATGGTTCGAATCATATTGCGGTTTTGGGGTTACGGTTCAGTTTCAGTACAGCGGAAAAAATTGATTTCAACAGTTACTGCAGTTTTAATTTGTTTTTATTTGGGAAAATACGCTAAATTAAAAAGCACTCTATTTGTGGCCAAAGTCCAGTTTCTGTGAAATCATTCACAATGTTTCTGGCATTGTCTGTTGTGACAGGGATTGTTAGGTTGGGCCTCAAGTAGAGGTCTAAAAAGTTGGACACGATCCGAAATTAGACTTCAGGCTTTCCCACCCGGAGTAATATGCATAAATAAATGTTTCAATTCAGAGACCTGCTCCGAATAGACCTGAGGACGTGGTCGGATCCGAGTGAGGGAAGTAGCAGAAAAATATATTTGTAAGCTACTTTAATCAGAGCTGATTAAGTGCAAAGGAGACCAGGCGGAGGAGAGGCCTTGCACTGTGTGTACTTTGAGTGAGTGAAACAGGAGCAAGGAGGGAGGGAGAGGCAGCAACCAACCGAGCTGACTTGTGCTAGTAGACTAACTTCTAGCTTTTCATAGCTCGGTTATTTATCTCCCAATATGATTACGTAGTACCTGTCTTGACTGCATCAATACGAGAGAAGCTAGTTGGCTAAGATAGCTAACTACCCCTTACAAAAATGAATTTGTTGCTGCAAACTTCCCGCAAGTTTGTGGCAAATTTGCTGCAAACTAAATAGTGTGCAACAAAATGTTGCCAGAAGTTTGCAAACGTTTGCCACTAGTGGTGAATCTGCAGCAAACCTTTGCCACTAGTGGTAGTAAATATTATTGTTGCCAAACAGTTGATGACCAATCAAGGGGATTAGAAACATCTGTTGGAAATTGTAAACCAAACTATCTAGCTAGCTACAGTACCTACCAACATTGTCTGGTGAGTGTGTAACTTATTAATTAAACTTTAAAATTGTATTAGCTAAATGATGCCTAGTTAGCAATGTCATGTTTTATCAGATAGAATGAAACATTTGTTGATACCAGTTTCATTCTGTCGGCGCCACTGACTGACTGGCTAGCACTTAGCTAGCTAACGTTAGCTATCATATTTGTGCACAATTCATATGATTGGTAGCTAACTAATGATTTGTTTTTTTAGGTGAACACATTGCTGTCTTTTAATAACAATATGCATGTCAATACAGTGCATTCGGAAAGTATTCAGACCCCTTCACTTTTTCCACATTTTGTTATGTTACAGCCTTAATCTAAAATCGATGAAAGAAATAAAAATACTCATCACTCTACACACAATACCCGATAATGACAAAGTGAAAACAGGTTTTTAGATTTTTTAAAAAATGTATTAAAAATAAAAAACAGAAATACCTTATTTACATAAGTATTCAGACCCTTTGCTATGAGACTTGAAATTGAGCTCAGGTGCATCCTGTTTCCTTTGATCATCCTTGAGATGTTTCTACAACTTGATTGGAGTCCACCTGTGGTAAATTCAATTGATTGGACATGATTTGGAAAGGGACACACCTGTCTTTATAATGTCCCACAGTTGACCGTGCAAAAACCAAGCCATGAGTTTGAAGGAATTGTCCGTATAGCTCAGAGAAGATTGTGTCGAGGCACAGATCTGGGGAAGGGTACCAAAAGATTTCTGCAGCATTGAAGGTCCCCAAAAACACAGTGGCCTCCATCATTCTTAAATGGAAGAAGTTTTGAACTACCAAGACTTCCTAGAGCTGGCTGCCCATCTAAACTGAGCAATCAGGGGAGAAGTGCCTTGGTCAGGGAGGTGACCAAGAACTCAATGGTCACTTTGACAGAGCTCCAGAGTTCCTCTGTGGAGATGGGAGAACATTGCAGAAGGATAACCATCTCTGTGGCACTCCACAGGCCTTTATGGTAGAGTGGCCAGATGGAAGCCACTCCTCAGTACCTACCAGGCCGGCCAACCGGACATAGCTGTCTGGCTGGATGGATGGACCTAGATTTCTGGCCGGCCGGCCAGCTTGACCAACCTATCTGGCCGACCGGTCAAGATAGCTAGGTAGCTAGGCCCGGCCAGCTGGTCCGCCAGATAGCTAGGTCCGGCCAGATAGGTAGATCCGGCCAGCCAGATAGCTAGGTCCGGCCAGCCGGGCTGGCAAGATAGCTAGGTTTGGCAAGGCCAGATAGCTAGTTCAGGCAGGCTGACCAGATAGCTAGGTCCGGCCAGTCGGCCAGCCAGATAGCTAAGTCCGGCTGGCCAGATAGCTAGGGCTGACTGATATCTGAGAAGGCAAAGTCACATCGCGTTCTGTCATCACGATGCAATAACATACAGAACCACCGGAGCTATGGATAGTAAGGCTACATTAGAGCTGCACTCCACTGATAATAACCTACTTCATTCTTAATCATTCTAATATTTCAGATCAAAAGAGCAAACATATAATTGCTGTAAGACATTCACTTGAAGAAACATCAAATTGAGAGAAATACTGCAATTTCAGTCAAAAGGGAAGATAATTCCCTTGTTCATGGATTGGGTATGTCTGACAAAGAGTAGTACAATATGTAATGTATGACAGACACTGTACGACTAACTCATTTAGAAACCAATGGGTTTATAGATTCAAATAGTCAGTGCACAGCTGCTGAAGTAACTGTGAATTATGCCAGAAACCACATACGTACTCCGCACCTCAAATTAGCAGCACCTCAAGTGTCCGTATTCTGTACACTAGATGTCAGCATAGCACAAACAGAGATTATTTGCTCAAGTAAAACAAAAATTGAGTGGTAGTTACTTTTCTTATATTACAAAAGCACTTAAATATTGTTTTGTATAGTTTCTATAGATCAGCAGTGTTTGGGAAGAAATGGCCCAAGTTCATCAATGTTATTATTCATGATTCCCTGTGGTTTTATGAGAGAGAGAGAGAGAGAGAGAGTGAGAGAAAGAGAGAGAGAAAGAGAGAGAGAGAGAGAGAGATGAGCGATGGCTGCACCCCAATGTGAAACTCTTGTGGCGGAGCTCGGGCTAAGTATACTACTCCCCCCCATCCTTGCTTGGCGACTTATTGTATACGCACACTTGTGATGTCATAATTCCGTCATTCAGTGAGAAAGAGGGTCAGGAGCTGTCAGCGTCAACGCAGCCTCAGCGTAGTGATGACTGACATATCAGTATGATGGTGGTGGATGGCAGCGGAGGTTTCAACTGGAGAGAACACATTACTCACAGTGACAGCCTTTATTTGGGTTTAATCTGTGACAGGATCTAGAGGGGATTTTAGACAGCACAACATAAATAAATAAGGAGGAAGTGTTATTAGAGGTTTGATCAGATAGCCACCAGCAGGAACAAGAGTGTTTGTGTTTCTGAATAGACTGAGGGCTCTATCAAAGTCGACCACCAACATTTGAGATTCTCAAAGCACGTGTCAAATTGATTCCATGGAGGGCCGAGTGTTCGTTTTTTTTTGCTCCACCCTTGTACTTGATATATGAATTAAGGTCACTAATTATTAGGAACTCCCTCACCTGGTTGTCTAGGTCTTAATTGAAGGGAGAGAAAAAATAAACCTGCAGACACTCGTACCTCCATGGAATGAGTTTGACACCCCTGCTCTACAGCACTGAAATATACATTTACACTCAGCATTACAGTCAGTTGCAATACAACACACAAGAAACAAACGCTGACATAATGCTCACGATACAATCATGTCCTTATATTGCCTTCTCATAATATAAATCAACCACCACATTTGGGCTCTCACCACATCAAACAGACAAAGGGTCAATACAGAACTAAGATCGAATCGTATTACACTGGCTCTGACGCTCGTCGGATGTGGCAGGGCTTGCAAACCATTACAGACTACAAAGGGAAGAACAGCCAAGAGCTGCCCAGTGACACGAGCCTACCCGATGAGCTAAACCACTTCTAACTCGCTTCGAGTCAAATATCACTGAATCATGCATGAGAGCACCAGCTGTTCTAGAAGACTTGTGATAACGCTCTCCGCAGCCGATGTGACTAAGACCTTTAAACAGGTCAACATTCACAAGGCCGCAGGGCCAGACCGGTTACCAGGACGTGTACTGCGAGCATGCGCTGACCAACTGGGAAGTGTCTTCACTGACCGAGTCAGTGAAGACTGGGAAGTGGGAAGTGTCCCTGGGAAGTGTCTCCCTGTCCGAGTCTGTAATACTAACATGTTTAAAGCAGACCACCATAGTGCCTGTGCCCAAGAACACTAAGGCAACCTGCCTAAATGACTATCGACCCGTAGCACTCACGTCTGTAGCCATGAAGTGCTTTGAAAGGCTGGTCATGGGTCACATCAACACCATCATTCCAGAAACCCTAGACCCACTCCAATTTGGATACCGCCCCAACAGATCCACAGATGATGCAATCTCTATTGCTCTCCACACGGCCCTTTCCCACCTGGACAAAAGGAACACCTATGTGAGAATGCTACTCATTGACTACAGCTCAATGTTCACCACCATAGTGCCCTCAAAGCTTATCAATAAGCTAAGGACCCTGGGACTAAACACCTCCCTCTGCAACTGGATCCTGGACTTCCTGACAGGCCATCCCCAGGTGGTAAGGGTAGGTAACAACACATCCGCCATGCTGATCCTCAACACAGGGGCCACTCGGGGGTGCATGCTCAGTCCCCTCCTGTACTCCCTGTTCACTCATGACTGCATGGCCAGACATGACTCGAACACCATCACTAAGTTTGCCAATGACACAACAGTGGTAGGCCTGATCACCGACAACGATGAGACAGTCTATAGGGATGAGGTCAGAGACCTGGCCGTGTGATGCCAGGACAACAACCTCTCCCTCAACGTGATCAAGACTAAGGAAATGATTGTGGACTACAGGAAAAAGAGGACTGAGCACGCCCCCATTCTCATCGGCGGGGCTGCAATGGAGCAGGTTGAAAGATTCAAGTTCCTTGGTGTCCACATCACCAACAAACTAACGTGGTCCAAGCACACCAAGACAGTCATGAAGAGGGCACAACAAAACCTATTCCCCCTCAAAAGACTGAAAAGTTTTGGCATGGGTCCTCAAATCCTCAAAAGGTTCTACAGCTACACCATCGAGAGTATCCTGACTGGTTGCATCACTACCTGGTCCTCTCATAAACCTAACCATTTGTTATCAATTTGTGTCATGGCAATGCTGTTTCCGAGCAATATTGAGAGCTTTTGTGGCTGGTGTTCTGGGCACTTATTCATAAAATGTATCAGGGTAGGAGTTCTGATCTAGGACACTTTATGAAAACTGGAGCTGATATTAAACTTCTCTATTGGCTGGATATTCCTTTGAAAGTCGCAAGAAAAGGAGAATCAACTTCAAACAGGTTCCCCTTCGCTAAACAGAAGACCCGGCTCGGGTGAATACATGACAAAGCCACAAAAAAGTCACACCACTCAATGATTGAATCACCTTCAGAATATATTAATGAGCGATATGGTCATAAGACTCCTCCTCCTCAATGCGTTTTTCCTACTGTATTGTCATTCTATAGGCTGATCTGCTCTGATCTGCTTTTTATTTTGTAAATAGTTCACTTAAGTTTTTGCATCAAACTGGCAACCTTTATCTCTTTTTTTCAAAAGACTCCTCTCATGATGAGGCTTCCCACAACATAATAGATATATTGATATCTGACTCCATCATGGCTCATTAGTGGCTCATGTCTTTCACAGTCTTGGCTTGGAAGTGTCTGACTGATACGACAATGACTCAGGTCTGGGACCTATAGAGCCCAGAGGTGGGAGCCGAGGGAGTTGGGGGCCGAGAAGAGGGCCCTTTCAGGAGCCGTTAGAGAGTGTGACAGAGGTGATGACAGCTCAGGGAGATCCAGGGCTAACTGCACTCTCCACACAATGCCATTTAACCCAGGCAAGCAGGAAAATGAGTGCATGGGTAGCATCCCAAATGGCACCATATTCCTTATATAGAGCTCAATGGGTCCTGGTCAAAAGTACTGCACTAAATAGGGAATAGGGTTTCCATTTGGGATGCAGCCCATGCAGTCATTCCCCTGCTTGCCTGGGTTAAATGGCATAGTGTTAAGAGTGCACTGACAGTAGATGGCAGACATGTCTTGTTATTCTGGCCACATACTATCGATCGACATCCTGGTTTAATTGACCCAACTCCCTCAGGGTCAACAGAGAGTGAAGAGTATTTGGTCGAATAGGATGCAACTTGTGAAAATGTTCCTTGCTTGTCCTCGTCACCTTTTAGGGAGCAGAGTTTCAGGAGTAGAAGTCATGCTGCTATGGTGTTTCCTCACCATCATTTACTGGAAAAGTCTTTAAATCTCAGTGATAGGACAAGGTTGGAACTAGAGCATGTTTTCAAACCCAGACAGTGTGCTGCCTACCCAATCCTACCAAACCTTCATTTCCTTGATCCAACCTATTCCCACAAAGTCCATCAAGTCAAACAATGTGATGGAAAAATCCCTACAAATAGCCTACATAATTATCTGACTTCCAAGAACACTACAATATTATGTGGTTGTTAGACTTTGCACTCAGCCTTTCCGTATTCAGTAATAGTTAAACAGAAAGGACAAGCATACCTTCACAGTTAAGGGTATTAGGCATCAAGTGATTTCTATGATAATTAAAAACCAATCATCTCTCAGGAGGCTCATTCATGCTACAGTTTGCTTAGTGCTCACATACCCTATTACATATCCCCCTCAAACATACACCTTGTTAAAAACACTGACGCCAGCCAAATCACATTTCTCTATCAGGACCCACTCAGAGGAACTCAAAATGAGGCATTCCTTAATCCAAGCAGATTCCAGCAGGAAATTGTTGAATAAAAACATCATACATTAAAATAGCTCCTCATATTGCACTGAGTGTGTCTGATGAGGAGAGCTAACGAGCATTGATTCTAGTCAATTAAACTAATCATTCGATTGAGATTCAGGGCAAGGCACAGCAACTGTGTATATTGAGAGTCACTAATTATAGAAACGTCACATGTAGTACATATAAATAATTGCCCCCTCAGTTAATAAAACAGAAATTCAAGTTAATATCAGGACTTCACACTGCACAGCGACCCAGGGCTCTGTGGACTGATGGATACTCATTGACACAATCAGAGTTGTGGAGAGTAATAGAAAGGACAAATCTTTCAATTACATTTTATCCATTCAGGCAATTGTTAAATGTGATATGAGAGACTACGTTAATTGTAGCATGTTAATCATTTATATGGAGCTAATGTTAACCATAAGGTGAACGGACCGGAAGAGTCATGCACAATAATAAGCTATAGTAAGGTCATGTTAGGCCACACAAGGCAAGAGACTACAAAGTAAACAGCTGATTAGAGACACAATGGTGGTCCATTGTCATTGAGATCTCATTTGATCAAATGAAAAAAGAGGACTGAGTGTGATCTCCCAGGACAAATCCTTCATAGATGTGCCGCGTTCACGTGCTAGTCGGAACTCTGAAGTTTCCGACTTGCTAACTGGTTGAACGTGGCACATGTATAACTACAACCAGTTAGCAATAAGGACATTTTAAAGGCATTAGCCTAGGCTACACCATCGGTTATTAAACTCACATTGTTGTGCGTGATGTTCATTTATAATTGGCTGAGAGACATTGTAATTTCCCGACCATTTATTCAGATTTATTTGAAAAGCATCACAGGCTGCTAAATGTCACAGTGCAGTGATGGCATTTGGAACAACTTTTATCTCTAATCCACCAAAAGTCGCAGGCGGCCATTTTGTCCCCGCCGCCACTGTTGAGGCTGTCAAGGGCGAGGTAATCTACCAAAACCCAGAATGCTTTGTGCTTAGGAAACGATGACATTCTGATACAGATCTCTCTGCTTCCACGCTGTTCCACTCTCATGAGAGCATAAACGCTCAATGTGGCTGGAATCACATAAATACGGACTAATTAGATGATAATGTAGCCCGGGCTACTTTGAACAATTTAACGTTCTTTTGGTCATCATATTCTCCTCAGAAAATAATATCCACCACACTACAATTTTGGGTCATATCTCATAGCCTACAGTAGTCATACGTTGGTGGTTGGTAACAATGTATTCATGACACCTTCAGAGGATCTGTGGAAATTATATGAAACAGAATGACAAAAAGCATTGTCATAATAATCATATATATGCATGTTCATGTATATTGTATATACTGTATAAAAGACCTGTGATATAGCCTACAGTGATATAGCTTTAGGGCGGCAGGTAGCCTAGCGGTTAGAGTGTTGGTACAGAAACCAAAAGGTTGCTAGATCAAAACAAGACAAATAAGCACCCCCTATTTGAGTACATGTGAGTTATACAACGGAACATAATGGAGATTATACTGGCATTCCAGCATTCAACACTCTTTCTTAAGTGGATGCACATAACAGTGTTAGGTATTCTGATTCAGTCTTTCTATGAGGTAGAAACAACTGGGAGGATTTCAGGTGAGCCAGATCAGATTGGATTTTTTCAGTGTTATGCTATGGGAAATATCTTCAGATAAAAGAGCTATGTTGGATCTTGTTGCTGTGTGGAAATACCCAGAAACAAGATGGTGGAAGGCCTGAAGATGAAGATGGAACAACAATAGAAAACTTGCCACAAAAATGGCACATTCACAAAGAGAGAAGTTTATAGAGCTGTCCTCTGGATGTCTTACCAAAAGTAATGTATGGTCTATAGTTTCACAACAAAGCTCCAAACTTTCAATTGTTCAGTTGCTAGTTAATATGTCAGAGAGGAAGCATGACAACAACATGATCCTCTTCAAAAACAAGTTCAACAAAGTTGAACGCCAGTGAGGTTTTATTTTAGCTTTATTTAACTAGGCAAGTCAGTTATGAACAAATTCTTATTTACAATGACAGCCTACCCCAGCCAAACCCTAACCTGGACAATGCTGGGCCAATTGTGCACCGCTCTATGGGACTCCCAATCACGGCCGGTTGGAATATAGCCTGGAATTGAACCAGGGTCTGTAGTGACCCCTCTAGCACTGATATGCAGTGCCTTTGCTGCGCCACTCAGGAGCCCCTTTGCCAAAAAAATTACAATAGCAAGTGATTCACAAAATGATATGTGACATTTCAAGTATCCACCACCATTTTTGAATACATTCCTAATTATTGAAGGACTCATTGATTAATGATGTGTTTTCAGATGTGTAATGTAATATAGGCCTAAAGGAATGTACATTATTACCATAAGGCCTTATTAGTGATAAGTGTTAACAACAATGTTGCTGGGCTATTTTGATAAGAGTTGATAATAGAACATGTGTATACATCAGTGGAAGCTGCTGAGGGTATTGGTATTTTGGGGTATTTTATTAAGATCCCCATTAGCTGTTGCAAAAGCAGCAGCTACTCTTCCTGGGGTCCACACAAAACATGACATAATACAGAACATTAATAGACATTTACATTTTAGTCATTTAGC
Source organism: Salmo trutta (assembly GCF_901001165.1). Lineage (NCBI taxonomy): Eukaryota > Metazoa > Chordata > Actinopteri > Salmoniformes > Salmonidae > Salmo > Salmo trutta. The sequence continues at coordinate 15,014,175 of NC_042985.1, forward strand.
AGACGCTCTTATCCAGAGCAATTTACAGTAGTGAATGCATCATTTTTTTTTCTTCCCATACTGGCCCCCCGTGGGAATAGAACCCACAACCCTGGCGTTGTAAACACCATTGCAAACACCATGCTCTACCAACTGAGCCACAGGGAGGCCGACACCAGAGGACAGAACTACATTAAAATATGTTTTTACAAAAAGCACACGTAGTCTACATATCAATACATACACACAAACTATCTAGGGGAGGACGGCTCATAATAATGTCTGGAACGGAGAAAATGGGATGGCATCAAGCCATGTGTTCGATGTATTTGATACCATTCCACTGATTCTGCTCCAGCCCTCACCACAAACCCGTCCTCCCCAATTAACGTACCACCAACCTCCTGTGGCATACATCTGTTTCTCAGAGCTGGTGAGACATATTGAATCAGAAAGATTGAGGCTGGTCTACTGAGCTTCGGCTGAGCTTCTCTCGCTCTCTCTGAGGAAAACAGAACTTGGTATGCTGTATTCTAAAGGTGTTTATCTGCCATTATGAAGCCAGGACTGGTGGTGTGTGCGTGTGTGCGTGTGTGTATGTGTGTGTAAGTGTGTGCGTTTCATCATACCCACTCACAAGCTCACACTGACACCACCACAGTGTGGGCATTTCAAAAGCACACCTTCCCTTATCAGCACGTACCTCTATTATTCTCATCCACAGTGGGAACAAGTGAGTGTTCTGTGAAGATCTTGAGCCACGACTCACTCTCTGCCTGGCGCTCTCTCCCTGGGCGAGCCAAACACATTGGAGAAACAAAATATGTCAAAGCTAAAACCATCACTGCTTAAACAACCAACTAATAGGGTCAGTTTCACCTTCTAAAGGAATCCTTATCCAGCCCCCCCTGGATGCTAGCTTTTTAGTGTGACGTGATTGCTGGGGCGCCACCATGACTCACTAAACTATATCTGGAAATGTATGAGGGTTTTTATTATGTTGTACAAGACAGTAGATCTGTGCTTGTTGTCATGTAACCTACATTAATGATAGGCTACACAGTTGCAGTATTGGTCAAACATTGACAGAGGCTTAAATATCCATGAATCATAATTATTGTCAACATGAAAAAAAAATCAGGCAGTTCTGACAATTGTATGTGACTCATCTTTTCATTCAAATGTACTTCCCCTCGGAAATTTGACTGAACACATGACAAAAACTATTTGCTCAGTGACAGTATCAATTAGCCTAATGTGCCTGGGTTTGTTTAGTGATACAATGCATTGTGATGTACAATAAGTCATCTGAAAGGTGAGTACCTCCCACAGCCACACAGTTCACTGCAAATAAGGAAGAACAAACCCAATAGTTAATTCTGGGAAGTGACAACACAAGCCACCTGTACAGGCTCTTGTCAAGACCATGAGGATGGATGATGATGCTGATGCATGAACAACAGACAGAATCGATATTAGAGCACAGAAGCAGCGGCTGTAGCCTAACATCTGAAACATGACTTGACCCACACAGCCTAATAAAACTTTCCTGGTCCTAGACGGACAATAAGGAGCTGAGATTAGGCTAGAGTTTTAAAACGTCTTTTATACTCATACACACAAGACGAACAGGCTCCCTGACCTGCTATGGTTCCTAGCAAGGTAACACTGCCACTACCTCGCTCTACAAACAAGGTGCATGAACTGAGGAGCAACCTGAACATGAAAAGTATATCAGCAACTCTCTTGGAGGGCAGTGGAAGTTGATAAAACACTTCATTATTGGTAAAACCAACGCATTTTGCCACATCAGGGGTCGGCCTTACCAGCCTTCATCGTGGCTTACCAATGGCAAATTGAAGGAGGATTTTATCTATTTCAAAAACATTTTCAGAGACCAATCACAATGAGAATACAAAACAAAAGATGAAGATGATTAAGATTACTTTATTCGTCAATTGTTCTCAAGGTCCAACTGAAACCTGACTTCTGCTTTATCCCAACCCCTCCAAAAGACACACATACTGGTACATATACAGGTTGGAGCAGAGGGCTGCCACACTAGGAGCCGTAAAACAGTTGTTGTGGAGGGTTATGTGCCTTGCTCAAGGGCACAACAGAAGGCAATGGCATCTAGAATTCAATACCAGCAACCCTCTGGTTGCCGGCTCACTTCCCACCAGATTTTTTCCCATCAGACCGGGAATTCTAACTGGCAACCCTTCAGTTGCTGGCTTGCTTCTCTACCTGCTAGGCTACCTAACGTGATTGGTGAATGTGTTGCAAAAATCTGACCAATGGCGTTTAGATATAACCAGGTTCGATCACGTCCTGCTGTTGTGATATTGATGGTTTCTCAAAAATGACAGCTTCTACAGTTGTGGCTAGATGGAGTACAGATACAGACAGTAGTGACTTGATGTAGGAGGTTAGGAGAACTAACGCAGCAGGTTAGGAGAATTAACGCAGCAGGTTAGGAGAACTAACACAGCAGGTTAGGAGAACTAAAGCAGCAGGTTAGGAGAACTAACACAGCAGGTTAGGAGAATTAACATAGCAGCTAATTAGAATGAATGCAGCAGGTTAGGAGAATTAACACAGCAGGTTAGGAGAACTAACGCAGCAGGTTAGGAGAACTAAGGCAGCAGGTTAGGAGAATTAACACAGCAGCTTTTTAGAATTAATGCAGCAGGTTAGGAGAACTAACGCAGCAGGTTAGGAGAACTAACGCAGCAGGTTAGGAGAACTAATGCAGCAGGTTAGGAGAACTAACGCAGCAGCTTATTAGAATTAATGCAGAAGTTTATTAGAATTAATGCAGCAGGTTAGGAGAATTAACACAGCAGGTTAGGAGAACTAACCCAGCAGGTTAGGAGAACTAACGCAGCAGTTTATTTGAATTAACGCAGCCTGTAAGGAGAATTAACGCAGCAGGTTAGGAGAATTAAAGCAGCAGGTTAGGAGAAATAATGCAGCAGGTTAGGAGAATTAAAGCAGCAGGTTAGGAGAAATAACACAGCAGGTTAGGAGAACTAATGCAGCAGGTTAGGAGAATTAACGCATCAGGTTATCAGAATTAACGCAGCAGGTTAGGAGAATTAACGCAACAGGTTAGGAGAATTAAAGCAGCAGGTTAGGAGAAATAACACAGCAGGTTAGGAGAACTAATGCAGCAGGTTAGGAGAATTAACGCATCAGGTTATCAGAATTAACTCAGCAGGTTAGGAGAATTAACGTAGCCTGTTAGGAAAATTAGGTTATGGTTAGGAAAAGGGTTAGGCTTAGCTAAAATGCTACAGTTATCCACGATGCGACAACTAGATTGTGAAGTTTCGAGATGTGCGTTTGAAAAGTGTTGAAATCTTACATGATCAACTTTCCTGTGTGTTCAAGGCTTCTTTTTACGGTCTATGGCGCGAGGAAACTGCGCAGACAAGGTGATCTAAACTATCTGATTGGCCAGCAGTTACCTTCAGTTACCTCCTACCTTCAGACACATGAAATGGTTCAAAATGGGAACACTTTGCCTTCCCAGAGCTAGGGTTGCTGAATCAAGTGCACATACTGCCAACAGTGCGAAACAAATAAAAGACGTTGGAATGCAAGGCTTTATCGTTGGGTTTTTTACAGAAATGTTTGGTGATAGACTAGGAATTCCTTGGAGATCAACCAGACGATCACGAATGACCGGCTGGTGACCACTGTGCTATGCTATTATCCCCCTGTGTGTTCTGTCTGTACCGGCTGGTAACCACTGTGCTAGGCTATTATCCCCCTGTGTGTTCTGTCTGTACCGGCTGGTAACCACTGTGCTAGGCTATTATCCCCCTGTGTGTTCTCTCTGTACCGGCTGGTAACCACTGTGCTAGGCTATTATCCCCCTGTGTGTTCTGTCTGTACCGGCTGGTAACCACTGTGCTAGGCTATTATCCCCCTGTGTGTTCTGTCTGTACCGGCTGGTAACCACTGTGCTAGGCTATTATCCCCCTGTGTGTTCTGTCTGTACCGGCTGGTAACCACTGTGCTAGGCTATTATCCCCCTGTGTGTTCTGTCTGTACCGGCTGGTAACCACTGTGCTAGGCTATTATCCCCCTGTGTGTTCTCTCTGTAGAGAAGCAGTGTGCCCTGTTCTGTTCCCCCATCATTAACCCTGTGTGTTCTCTCTGTAGAGAAGCCGTGTGCCCTGTTCTGTTCCCCCATCCTTAACCCTGTGTGTTCTCTCTGTAGAGAAGCCGTGTGCCCTGTTCTGTTCCCCCATCATTGACCCTGTGTGTTCTCTCTGTAGAGAAGCCGTGTGCCCTGTTCTGTTCCCCCATCATTAACCCTGTGTGTTCTCTCTGTAGAGAAGCCGTGTGCCCTGTTCTGTTCCCCCATCATTAACCCTGTGTGTTCTCTCTGTAGAGAAGCAGTATGCCCTGTTCTGTTCCCCCATCATTAACCCTGTGTGTTCTCTCTGTAGAGTAGCCGTGTGCCCTGTTCTGTTCCCCCATCATTAACCCTGAGTGTTCTCTCTCTGTAGAGAAGCAGTGTGCCCTGTTCTATTCCCCCATCATTATCCCCCTGTGTGTTCTCTCTGTAGAGAAGCAGTGTGCCCTGTTCTGTTCCCCCATCATTATCCCCCTTTGTGTTTTCTCTCTGTAGAGAAGCCGTGTGCCCTGTTCTGTTCCCCCATCATTATCCCCTGTGTGTTCTGTCTGTAGAGAAGCCGTGTGCCCTGTTCTGTTCCCCCATCATTATCCCCCTGTGTGGTCTCTCTGTAGAGTAGCAGTGTGCCCTGTTCTGTTCCCCCATCATTAACCCTGTGTGTTCTCTCTGTAGAGAAGCCGTGTGCCCTGTTCTGTTCCCCCATCATTATCCCCCTGTGTGTTCTGTCTGTAGAGAAGCAGTGTGCCCTGTTCTGTTCACCCATCATTATCCCCCTGTGTGTTTTCTCTGTAGAGAAGCTGTGTGCCCTGTTCTGTTCCCCCGTCATTAACCCTGTGTGTTCTCTCTGTAGAGAAGCCGTGTGCCCTGTTCTGTTCCCCCATCATTATCCCCCTGTGTGTTTTCTCTGTAGAGAAGCAGTGTGCCTTGTTCTGTTCCCCCATCATTAACCCTGTATTTTCTCTCTGTAGAGAAGCCGTGTGCCCTGTTCTGTTCCCCATCATTAACCCTGTGTGTTCTCTCTGTAGAGAAGCAGTGTGCCCTGTTCTGTTCCCCCATCATTAACCCTGTGTGTTCTCTCTGTAGAGAAGCAGTTTGCCCCGTTCTGTTCCCCCATCATTATTCCCTGTGTGTTCTCTCTGTAGAGAAGCAGTGTGCCCTGTTCTGTTCCACCACCATTAACCCTGTGTGTTCTCTCTGTAGAGAAGCAGTGTGCCCTGTTCTGTTTCCCCATCATTAACCCCCTGTGTGTTCTCTCTGTAGAGAAGCAGTGTGCCCTGTTCTGTTCCCCCATCATTATCCCCCTGTGTGTTCTCTCTGTAGAGAAGCAGTGTGCCCTGTTCTGTTCCCCCATCATTAACCCCCTGTGTGTTCTCTCTGTAGAGAAGCCGTGTGCCCTGTTCTGTTCCCCCATCATTAACCCTGTGTGTTCTCTCTGTAGAGAAGCTGTGTGCCCTGTTCTGTTCCCCCATCATTAACCCCCTGTGTGTTCTCTCTGTAGAGAATCAGTGTGCCCTGTTCTGTTCCCCCATCATTAACCCTGTGTGTGTTCTCTCTGTAGAGAAGCAGTGTGCCCTGTTCTGTTCCCCCATCATTAACCCTGTGTGTGTTCTCTCTGTAGAGAAGCTGTGTGCCCTGTTCTGTTCCCCCATCATTAACCCCCTGTGTGTTCTCTCTGTAGAGAAGCTGTGTGCCCTGTTCTGTTCCCCCATCATTAACCCCCTGTGTGTTCTCTCTGTAGAGAAGCAGTGTGCCCTGTTCTGTTCCCCCATCATTAACCCTCTGTGTTCTCTCTGTAGAGAAGCCGTGTGCCCTGTTCTGTTCCCCCATCATTATCCCCCTGTGTGTTCTCTCTGTAGAGAAGCAGTGTGCCCTGTTCTGTTCCCCCATCATTATCCCCCTGTGTGTTCTCTCTGTAGAGAAGCAGCGTGCCCTGTTCTGTTCCCCCATCATTAACCCGGTGTGTTTTCTCTGTAGAGAAGCAGTGTGCCCTGTTCTGTTCCCCCATCATTAACCCTGTGTGTTCTCTCTGTAGAGAAGCAGTGTGCCCTGTTCTGTTCCCCCATCATTAACCCTGTGTGTTTTCTCTGTAGAGAAGCAGTGTGCCCTGTTCTGTTCCCCCATCATTAACCCTGTGTGTTCTCTCTGTAGAGAAGCAGTGTGCCCTGTTCTGTTCCCCCATCATTAACCCTGTGTGTTCTCTCTGTAGAGAAGCCGTGTGCCCTGTTCTGTTCCCCCATCTCTAACCCCCTGTGTGTTCTCTCTGTAGAGAAGCAGGGTGCCCTGTTCTGTTCCCCCATCATTATCCCCTTGTGTGTTCTCTCCGTAGAGAAGCAGTGTGCCCTGTTCTGTTCCCCCATCATTAACCCGGTGTGTTTTCTCTGTAGAGAAGCAGTGTGCCCTGTTCTGTTCCCCCATCATTAACCCTGTGTGTTCTGTCTGTAGAGAAGCCGTGTGCCCTGTTCTGTTCCCCCATCATTAACCCTGTGTGTTCTCTCTGTAGAGAAGCCGTGTGCCCTGTTCTGTTCCCCCATCATTATCCCCCTGTGTGTTCTCTCTGTAGAGAAGGAGTGTTGCCTGTTCTGTTCCCCCATCATTATCCCTCTGTGTGTTCTCTCTGTAGAGAAGCAGTGTGCCCTGTTCTGTTCCCCCATCATAAACCCTGTGTGTTCTCTCTCTGTAGAGAAGCCGTGTGCCCCGTTCTGTTCCCCCATCATTATCCCCCTGTGTGTTTTCTCTGTAGAGAAGCAGTGTGCCCTGTTCTGTTCCCACATCATTAACCCTGTGTTTTCTGTCTGTAGAGAAGCCGTGTGCCCTGTTCTGTTCCCCCATCATTAACCCTGTGTGATCTCTCTGTAGAGAAGCAGGGTGCCCTGTTCTGTTCCCCCATCATTATCCCCCTGTTTGTTCTCTGTGTAGAGAAGCAGTGTGCCCTGTTCTGTTCCCCCATCATTAACCCTGTGTGTTCGCTCTGTAGAGAAGCAGGGTGCCCTGTTCTGTTCCCCCATCATTAACCCTGTGTGTTCTCTCTGTAGAGAAGCAGTGTGCCCTGTTCTGTTCCCCCATCATTAACCCTGTGTGTTCTCTCTGTAGAGAAGCCGTGTGCCCTGTTCTGTTCCCCCATCATTAACCCTCTGTGTTCTCTCTGTAGAGAAGCAGTGTGCCCTGTTCTGTTCCCCCATCATTAACCCTGTGTGTTCTCTCTGTAGAGAAGCAGTGTGCCCTGTTCTGTTCCCCCATCATTAACCCCCTGTGTTCTCTCTGTCGAGAAGCCGTGTGCCCTGTTCTGTTCCCCCATCATTAACCCCCTGTGTGTTCTGTCTGTGGAGAAGCAGTGTGCCCTGTTCTGTTCCCCCATCATTAACCCTGTGTGTTCTCTCTGTAGAGAAGCAGTGTGCCCTGTTCTGTTCCCCCATCATTAACCCTCTGTGTGTTCTCTCTGTAGAGAAGCAGTGTGCCCTGTTCTGTTCCCCCATCATTATCCCCCTGTGTGTTCTCTCTGTAGAGAAGCAGTGTGCCCTGTTCTGTTCCCCCATCATTATCCCCCTGTGTGTTCTCTCTGTAGAGAAGCAGTGTGCCCTGTTCTGTTCCCCCATCATTAACCCTGTGTGTTCTCTCTGTAGAGAAGCAGTGTGCCCTGTTCTGTTCCCCCATCATTAACCCTGTGTGTTCTCTCTGTAGAGAAGCCGTGTGCCCTGTTCTGTTCCCCCATCATTAACCCCCTGTGTGTTCTGTCTGTAGAGAAGCAGTGTGCCCTGTTCTGTTCCCCCATCATTAACCCCCTGTGTGTTCTCTCTGTAGAGAAGCAGTGTGCCCTGTTCTGTTCCCCCATCATTAACCCCCTGTGTGTTCTCTCTGTAGAGAAGCCGTGTGCCCTGTTCTGTTCCCCCATCATTAACCCTGTGTGTTCTCTCTGTAGAGAACCAGTGTGCCCTGTTCTGTTCCCCCATCATTAACCCTGTGTGTTCTCTCTGTAGAGAAGCAGTGTGCCCTGTTATGTTCCCCCATCATTAACCCTGTGTTCTCTCTGTAGAGAAGCAGTGTGCCCTGTTCTGTTCCCCCATCATTAACCCTCTGTGTTCTCTCTGTAGAGAAGCCGTGTGCCCTGTTCTGTTCCCCCATCATTATCCCCCTGTGTGTTCTCTCTGTAGAGAAGCAGTGTGCCCTGTTCTGTTCCCCCATCATTATCCCCCTGTGTGTTCTCTCTGTAGAGAAGCAGCGTGCCCTGTTCTGTTCCCCCATCATTAACCCGGTGTGTTTTCTCTGTAGAGAAGCAGTGTGCCCTGTTCTGTTCCCCCCATCATTAACCCTGTGTGTTCTCTCTGTAGAGAAGCAGTGTGCCCTGTTCTGTTCCCCCATCATTAACCCTGTGTGTTTTCTCTGTAGAGAAGCAGTGTGCCCTGTTCTGTTCCCCCATCATTAACCCTGTGTGTTCTCTCTGTAGAGAAGCAGTGTGCCCTGTTCTGTTCCCCCATCATTAACCCTGTGTGTTCTCTCTATAGAGAAGCAGTGTGCCCTGTTCTGTTCCCCCATCATTAACCCTGTGTGTTCTGTCTGTAGAGAAGCCGTGTGCCCTGTTCTGTTCCCCCATCATTTACTCTGTGTGTTCTCTCTGTAGAGAAGCAGTGTGCCCTGTTCTGTTCCCCCATCATTAACCCCCTGTGTGTTCTCTCTGTAGAGAAGCAGTGTGCCCTGTTCTGTTCCCCCATCATTAACCCTGTGTGTTCTCTCTTTAGAGAAGCCGTGTGCCCTGTTCTGTTCCCCCATCATTAACCCCCTGTGTGTTCTGTCTGTAGAGAAGCAGTGTGCCCTGTTCTGTTCCCCCATCATTAACCCCCTGTGTGTTCTCTCTGTAGAGAAGCAGTGTGCCCTGTTCTGTTCCCCCATCATTAACCCTGTGTGTTCTCTCTGTAGAGAAGCAGTGTGCCCTGTTCTGTTCCCCAATCATTATCCCCCTGTGTGTTCTCTCTGTAGAGAAGCAGTGTGCCCTGTTCTGTTCCCCCATCATTAACACCCTGTGTGTTCTCTCTGTAGAGAAGCCGTGTGCCCTGTTCTGTTCCCCCATCATTAACCCTGTGTGTTCTCTCTGTAGAGAAGCAGTGTGCAATGTTCTGTTCCCCCATCATTAACCCTGTGTGTTCTCTCTGTAGAGAAGCAGTGTGCCCTGTTCTGTTCCCCCATCATTAACCCTGTGTGTTCTCTCTGTAGAGAAGCAGTGTGCCCTGTTCTGTTCCCCCATCATTAACCCTCTGTGTTCTCTCTGTAGAGAAGCCGTGTGCCCTGTTCTGTTCCCCCATCATTCTCCCCCTGTGTGTTCTCTCTGTAGAGAAGCAGTGTGCCCTGTTCTGTTCCCCCATCATTATCCCCCTGTGTGTTCTCTCTGTAGAGAAGCAGCGTGCCCTGTTCTGTTCCCCCATCATTAACCCGGTGTGTTTTCTCTGTAGAGAAGCAGTGTGCCCTGTTCTGTTCCCCCATCATTAACCCTGTGTGTTCTCTCTGTAGAGAAGCAGTGTGCCCTGTTCTGTTCCCCCATCATTAATCCTGTGTGTTTTCTCTGTAGAGAAGCAGTGTGCCCTGTTCTGTTCCCCCATCATTAGCCCTGTGTGTTCTCTCTGTAGAGAAGCAGTGTGCCCTGTTCTGTTCCCCCATCATTAACCCTGTGTGTTCTCTCTGTAGAGAAGCCGTGTGCCCTGTTCTGTTCCCCCATCTCTAACCCCCTGTGTGTTCTCTCTGTAGAGAAGCAGGGTGCCCTGTTCTGTTCCCCCATCATTAACCCTGTGTGTTCTCTCTGTAGAGAAGCCGTGTGCCCTGTTCTGTTCCCCCATCATTAACCCTGTGTGTTCTCTCTATAGAGAAGCAGTGTGCCCTGTTCTGTTCCCCCATCATTAACCCTGTGTGTTCTGTCTGTAGAGAAGCCGTGTGCCCTGTTCTGTTCCCCCATCATTAACCCTGTGTGTTCTCTCTGTAGAGAAGCAGGGTGCCCTGTTCTGTTCCCCCATCATTAACCCTGTGTGTTCTCTCTGTAGAGAAGCAGTGTGCCCTGTTCTGTTCCCCCATCATTAACCCTGTGTGTTCTCTGTGTAGAGAAGCCGTGTGCCCTGTTCTGTTCCCCCATCATTAACCCTCTGTGTTCTCTCTGTAGAGAAGCAGTGTGCCCTGTTCTGTTCCCCCATCATTAACCCTGTGTGTTCTCTCTGTAGAGAAGCAGTGTGCCCTGTTCTGTTCCCCCATCATTAACCCTGTGTGTTCTCTCTGTAGAGAAGCAGTGTGCCCTGTTCTGTTCCCCCATCATTAACCCTGTGTGTTCTCTCTGTAGAGAAGCAGTGTGCCCTGTTCTGTTCCCACATCATTAACCCTGTGTGTTCTCTCTGTAGAGAAGCAGTGTGCCCTGTTCTGATCCCCCATCATTATCCCCCTGTGTGTTCTCTCTGTAGAGAAGCCGTGTGCCCTGTTCTGTTCCCCCATCATTAACCCTCTGTGTTCTCTCTGTAGAGAAGCAGTGTGCCCTGTTCTGTTCCCCCATCATTAACCCTGTGTGTTCTCTCTGTAGAGAAGCAGTGTGCCCTGTTCTGTTCCCCCATCATTAACCCTGTGTGTTCTCTCTGTAGAGAAGCAGTGTGCCCTGTTCTGTTCCCCCATCATTAACCCTGTGTGTTCTCTCTGTAGAGAAGCAGTGTGCCCTGTTCTGTTCCCACATCATTAACCCTGTGTGTTCTCTCTGTAGAGAAGCAGTGTGCCCTGTTCTGATCCCCCATCATTATCCCCCTGTGTGTTCTCTCTGTAGAGAAGCCGTGTGCCCTGTTCTGTTCCCCCATCTCTTACCCCCTGTGTGTTCTCTCTGTAGAGAAGCAGTGTGCCCTGTTCTGTTCCCCCATCATTATCCCCCTGTGTTTTCTCTCTGTAGAGAAGCAGTGTTCCCTGTTCTGTTCCCCCATCATTAACCCCCTGTGTGTTCTCTCTGTAGAGAAGCAGTGTGCCCTGTTCTGTTCCCCCCATCATTAACCCCCTGTGTGTTCTCTCTGTAGAGAAGCCGTGTGCCCTGTTCTGTTCCCCCATCATTAACCCCCTGTGTGTTCTGTCTGTAGAGAAGCAGTGTGCCCTGTTCTGTTCCCCCATCATTAACCCCCTGTGTGTTCTCTCTGTAGAGAAGCAGTGTGCCCTGTTCTGTTCCCCCATCATTAACCCTGTGTGTTCTCTCTGTAGAGAAGCAGTGTGCCCTGTTCTGTTCCCCCATCATTAACCCTGTGTGTTCTCTCTGTAGAGAAGCAGTGTGCCCTGTTCTGTTCCCCCATCATTATCCCCCTGTGTTTTCTCTCTGTAGAGAAGCAGTGTTCCCTGTTCTGTTCCCCCATCATTAACCCCCTGTGTGTTCTGTCTGTAGAGAAGCAGTGTGCCCTGTTCTGTTCCCCCATCATTATCCCCCTGTGTGTTCTCTCTGTAGAGAAGCAGTGTGCCCTGTTCTGTTCCCCCATCATTAACCCCCTGTGTGTTCTCTCTGTAGAGAAGCCGTGTGCCCTGTTCTGTTCCCCCATCATTAACCCTGTGTGTTCTCTCTGTAGAGAAGCTGTGTGCCCTGTTCTGTTCCCCCATCATTAACCCCCTGTGTGTTCTGTCTGTAGAGAAGCAGTGTGCCCTGTTCTGTTCCCCCATCATTAACCCCCTGTGTGTTCTCTCTGTAGAGAAGCAGTGTGCCCTGTTCTGTTCCCCCATCATTAACCCCCTGTGTGTTCTCTCTGTAGAGAAGCAGTGTGCCCTGTTCTGTTCCCCCATCATTAACCCTGTGTGTTCTCTCTGTAGAGAAGCAGTGTGCCCTGTTCTGTTCCCCCATCATTAACCCTGTGTGTTCTCTCTGTAGAGAAGCAGTGTGCCCTGTTCTGTTCCCCCATCATTAACCCTGTGTGTTCTCTCTGTAGAGAAGCAGTGTGCCCTGTTCTGTTCCCCCATCATTAACCCTGTGTGTTCTCTCTGTAGAGAAGCACTGTGCCCTGTTCTGTTCCCCAATCATTATCCCCCTGTGTGTTCTCTCTGTAGAGAAGCAGTGTGCCCTGTTCTGTTCCCCCATCATTAACCCCCTGTGTGTTCTCTCTGTAGAGAAGCAGTGTGCCCTGTTCTGTTCCCCCATCATTATCCCCCTGTGTGTTCTCTCTGTAGAGAAGCAGTGTGCCCTGTTCTGTTCCCCCATCATTAACCCCCTGTGTGTTCTCTCTGTAGAGAAGCAGTGTGCCCTGTTCTGTTCCCCCATCATGATCCCTGTGTGTTCTCTCTGTAGAGAAGCCGTGTGCCCTGTTCTGTTCCCCCATCATTAACCCCCTGTGTGTTCTGTCTGTGGAGAAGCAGTGTGCCCTGTTCTGTTCCCCCATCATTAACCCTGTGTGTTCTCTCTGTAGAGAAGCAGTGTGCCCTGCTCTGTTCCCCCATCATTAACCCTCTGTGTGTTCTCTCTGTAGAGAAGCAGTGTGCCCTGTTCTGTTCCCCCATCATTAACCCTGTGTGTTCTCTCTGTAGAGAAGCCGTGTGCCCTGTTTTGTTCCCCCATCATTATCCCCCTGTGTGTTCTCTCTGTAGAGAAGCAGTGTGCCCTGTTCTGTTCCCCCATCATTAACCCGGTGTGTTGTCTCTGTAGAGAAGCAGTGTGCCCTGTTCTGTTCCCCCATCATTAACCCTGTGTGTTCTCTCTGTAGAGAAGCAGTGTGCCCTGTTCTGTTCCCCAATCATTATCCCCCTGTGTGTTCTCTCTGTAGAGAAGCAGTGTGCCCTGTTCTGTTCCCCCATCATTAACACCCTGTGTGTTCTCTCTGTAGAGAAGCCGTGTGCCCTGTTCTGTTCCCCCATCATTAACCCTGTGTGTTCTCTCTGTAGAGAAGCAGTGTGCAATGTTCTGTTCCCCCATCATTAACCCTGTGTGTTCTCTCTGTAGAGAAGCAGTGTGCCCTGTTCTGTTCCCCCATCATTAACCCTGTGTGTTCTCTCTGTAGAGAAGCAGTGTGCCCTGTTCTGTTCCCCCATCATTAACCCTCTGTGTTCTCTCTGTAGAGAAGCCGTGTGCCCTGTTCTGTTCCCCCATCATTCTCCCCCTGTGTGTTCTCTCTGTAGAGAAGCAGTGTGCCCTGTTCTGTTCCCCCATCATTATCCCCCTGTGTGTTCTCTCTGTAGAGAAGCAGTGTGCCCTGTTCTGTTCCCCCATCATTAACCCGGTGTGTTTTCTCTGTAGAGAAGCAGTGTGCCCTGTTCTGTTCCCCCATCAGTAACCCTGTGTGTTCTCTCTGTAGAGAAGCAGTGTGCCCTGTTCTGTTCCCCCATCATTAATCCTGTGTGTTTTCTCTGTAGAGAAGCAGTGTGCCCTGTTCTGTTCCCCCATCATTAGCCCTGTGTGTTCTCTCTGTAGAGAAGCAGTGTGCCCTGTTCTGTTCCCCCATCATTAACCCTGTGTGTTCTCTCTGTAGAGAAGCCGTGTGCCCTGTTCTGTTCCCCCATATCTTACCCCCTGTGTGTTCTCTCTGTAGAGAAGCAGGGTGCCCTGTTCTGTTCCCCCATCATTAACCCTGTGTGTTCTCTCTGTAGAGAAGCCGTGTGCCCTGTTCTGTTCCCCCATCATTAACCCTGTGTGTTCTCTCTATAGAGAAGCAGTGTGCCCTGTTCTGTTCCCCCATCATTAACCCTGTGTGTTCTGTCTGTAGAGAAGCCGTGTGCCCTGTTCTGTTCCCCCATCATTAACCCTGTGTGTTCTCTCTGTAGAGAAGCAGGGTGCCCTGTTCTGTTCCCCCATCATTAACCCTGTGTGTTCTCTCTGTAGAGAAGCAGTGTGCCCTGTTCTGTTCCCCTATCATTAACCCTGTGTGTTCTCTCTGTAGAGAAGCCGTGTGCCCTGTTCTGTTCCCCATCATTAACCCTCTGTGTTCTCTCTGTAGAGAAGCAGTGTGCCCTGTTCTGTTCCCCCCATCATTAACCCTGTGTGTTCTCTCTGTAGAGAAGCAGTGTGCCCTGTTCTGTTCCCCCATCATTAACCCTGTGTGTTCTCTCTGTAGAGAAGCAGTGTGCCCTGTTCTGTTCCCCCATCATTAACCCTGTGTTTCTCTCTGTAGAGAAGCAGTGTGCCCTGTTCTGTTCCCCCATCATTAACCCTGTGTGTTCTCTCTGTAGAGAAGCAGTGTGCCCTGTTCTGATCCCCCATCATTATCCCCCTGTGTGTTTCTCTCTGTAGAGAAGCCGTGTGCCCTGTTCTGTTCCCCCATCATTAACCCTCTGTGTTCTCTCTGTAGAGAAGCAGTGTGCCCTGTTCTGTTCCCCCATCATTAACCCTGTGTGTTCTCTGTGTGTTCTCTCTGTAGAGAAGCAGTGTGCCCTGTCTGTCCCCCATCATTAACCCTGTGTGTTCTCTCTGTAGAGAAGCAGTGTGCCCTGTTCTGTTCCCCCATCATTAACCCTGTGTGTTCTCTCTGTAGAGAAGCAGTGTGCCCTGTTCTGTTCCCACATCATTAACCCTGTGTGTTCTCTCTGTAGAGAAGCAGTGTGCCCTGTTCTGTTCCCCCATCATTATCCCCCTGTGTGTTCTCTCTGTAGAGAAGCCGTGTGCCCTGTTCTGTTCCCCCATCTCTTACCCCCTGTGTGTTCTCTCTGTAGAGAAGCAGTGTGCCCTGTTCTGTTCCCCATCATTATCCCCTGTGTTTTCTCTCTGTAGAGAAGCAGTGTTCCCTGTTCTGTTTCCCCCATCATTAACCCCCTGTGTGTTCTCCTCTGTAGAGAAGCAGTGTGCCCTGTTGTGTTCCCCCCATCATTAACCCCCTGTGTGTTCTCTCTGTAGAGAAGCCGTGTGCCCTGTTTTCTGTTCCCCCATCATTAACCCCCTGTGTTCTGTCTGTAGAGAAGCAGTGTGCCCTGTTCTGTTTCCCCATCATTAACCCCCTGTGTGTTCTCTCTGTATAGAAGCGTGTGCCCTGTTCTGTTCCCCCCCCCCCATCATTAACCCTGTGTGTTCTCTCTGTAAGAAGCAGTGTGCCCTGTTCTGTTCCCCCATCATTAACCCTGTGTGTTCTCTCTGTAGAGAAGCAGGTGCCCTGTTCTGTTCCC